>NC_057797.1:740344630-740345408 GCF_018294505.1 Triticum aestivum | reverse complement strand
CAGTTTTAGAACAAATGTGATTTTTCCCACCACCTCAAAATCACCCAAATTTTCTTGCACATGGTGACCCACATGTGCCAAACATGCCTATGAAAGAAAATTTGGAAAAAGAATATTTTTACAATGCCCCCCTGAGGTATAGACCGATGTTTTGACCAGTCAGTCTAGAGGGCATTATAAATTAATAAAAAAATTAAAAAAATATAAAACCTTGGAAACCTAGCTTTGTTTGTGCAAGAGATCATGTGTGCCAAAATTGAGGTGATTTGGAGGTGATCAAAAAATGACCGCATTCCGGAGGGGCCATTTGGTCTAACTTAAGCCAGTTTTTGAACAAATGTGATTTTTCCCACCAGCTCCAAATCACAAAAATTTTCTTGCACATGGTGACCCACATGTGCCAATCATGCCTATGAAGGAAAATTTGGAAAAAGAATATTTTTCAATGCTCCCCGGAGGTATAGACCGATGTTTTGACCAGTCAGTCTAGAGGGCATTATAAATTAATAAAAAAATTAAAAATATAAAACCTTGGAAACCTAGCTTTGTTTGTGCAAGAGATCATGTGTGCCAAAATTGAGGTGATTTGGAGGTGGTCGAAAAAATGACCACATTCCGGAGGGGCCATTTGGTCTAACTTAAGCTAGTTTTTGAACAAATGTGATTTTCCCGCCACCTCCAAATCACCCAAACTTTCTTGCACCTGGTGACACACATGTGCCAATCATTCCTATGAAATAAATTTGGAAAAAGAATATTTTACAATGCAACCCTGAGG
>NC_057797.1:740341332-740344620 GCF_018294505.1 Triticum aestivum | reverse complement strand
TCTAGAGGGCATTATAAATTAATAAAAAATTCAAAAAATTATAAAACCTTGGAAACCCAGCCTTGTTTGTGCAATAGATCATGTGTGCCAAAGTTGAGGTCATTTGGAGGTGGTCGAAAAAATGACCGCATTCCGGAGGGGCCATTTGGTCTAACTTAAGCGAGTTTTTGAAAAAATGTGATTTTTCCCACCACCTCCAAATCACACAAACTTTCTTGAACATGGTTACCCACATGTGCCAATCATGGCTATGAAAGAAAATTTTGAAAAAGAATATTTTACAATGCCCCCCTGAGGTATAGACCGATGTTTTGACCAGTCAGTCTAGAAGGCATTATAAATTAATAAAAAATTGAAACAAATTCAAAAAAAAAATTACATGACTTGAAAGTCAAAACATTAACTTGCCATATATGCAAAAAAATATGTGTATTGAACGCAAGTGAGCATGTGTATAATTTAGTGTGTGATTTCAAGATCAAATCAATACACAATGACAATATGCCAAAAAAAGTGCCGACCTACCAGAGCAGGAGAATTCATACTCCACGGCCTGCATACAACTAGGAACCCTGCGGTGCATGGGCCAGGATGCAGGCCCGTGGTGCAGAATATCTCTGCTGCTAGTAGGCCCCACGGGGCGAAGGGGACAAGAGTTAGGCAATGTACTGCCTGCAATAGATAGGAGCTTGGGAGGGGAGTCGCAGCAGGGTATATAAACCGGTGCGGTACTCCCTCGCTTGGCGAGGTGGGACTAAACTCCCACCACCCAACGGCTATGCGCTACAATGTGCCCTGCGCGGCTCCGCCTTGGGCCCAATTCGGGCGGGCTGGCCCAGGGCAGCCTTACTCCGCTCGCTGATACGTTTTACATTTTCTTTGTTTCTTTTCTTGTTTATATTTCTAATACTTTAAATCAAGTCCTTTTTTTTCTATATTATTTCTAATAGTGTTTACTAAAATTTAAAAAAATATGCCAAATTCTGTTGTGTTTTATTTCATTTGTTCGTACTCTTTTGTATATTGATAATATTTGCGAAATATGAACTAAAATGTTGTGTTTTAATTCAATTCTTCATTCCAATATTTCTTATCTTTATTATTTTTTAAATATTTTTAGTTTGTAAGATAAAATGTTCTGTTTTATTTCACTTCTTCATTCTAATATTTGTTCTCATCTTTATATTTGAAATATTTCCAAAATGTAAGATAATATGTTGTCTTTTATTGCACTTATTCATTCAAATTTTTTCTTCTGTTTTCTATATTCTCCTCTTTTCTTTGTTCTGACAGTTATAAATTTAAATAATGTATGATATAATGTTCTCTCATATTTCACTTTTCATGGTTGTCTTTCCTAATTATAAATTTTATTTTCTGTTTCATACTTGAAATATTATTAAATCAAATATAGTTGGGACAATTGCATGTATGCCTCCACTTGCACCATGTACTACAAGCAGGTTCTTCTTCTCGGTCTCACCAATTGATACCAAACTTTTATGCACACCCTACGATGACCATAGCAAGCATGCCTGGCAACTACCGTTCATTTCCGACACTCTATGCATCTTGTAGGCGTTTTGCGGTGATAAAACCCTAGAACACTGCCGCGGTGTGACGCAACGTGTGTTTTGTGTCCGAACTCGTGCACACCTTGCCTGGGGGGCACATTGGCCATGCTCACATGCTCCCAAAAGTTGGGTTCATCTCATGCATGCCCCCACATGCACCATGTACAAGCCGGACCATTCGGGTCTGCCGGAGGGCAAGTTTGGAAGAGGTTTTCCTTGACAGTCCCACAAAAAGATCCCCAACTTTTTGCACACCGTACCATGACCATGGCATGCATGTGGTAGTAGAATTCATACACCACGACCTCATTTTTGTTGAAATCCAATTAATATCCATGTGTATTACATGTAACTGAGCATGTGTAAAATTTATTAGATGACTTGAAGGTTAAAACATTAACTTGTCATGTATGCACACAAAAATTGTGTATTGAATGCAAGTGAGCATGTGTATAATTTAGTGTGTGCTTTGAAGATCAATACACATGGCAATATGCCAAAAAGTGCCCACCTACCAGAGCAGGAGAATTCATACTCCACGGCCTGCATACGACTAGGAACCCTGTGGTGCATGGGCCAGGATGCAGGCCCATGGTGCAGAATATCTCTGCTGCTAGTAGGCCCCACGGGGCAGAGGGGACGAGAGTTAGGCAATGTACTGCCTGTAATTGATAGGAGCTTGTGAGGGGAGTCGCAGCCGGGTATATAAACCGGTGCGGTGCTCCCTCGCTTGGCGAGGTGGGACTAAACTCCCAGCACCTAATGGCTGTGTGCTGTGATGTGCCCTGTGCGGCTCCCTCTTGGGCCCAATTCGGGCGGGCTGGCCCAGGGCAGCCTTACCCGCACGCTGATATGTTTTATATTTTCTTGTTTATATTTCTAATATTTAAAATCAAATCCCTTTTTTCTATATTATTTCTAAAAGTGTTTACTAAAATTTAAAAAATATGCCAAATTCTGTTGTGTTTTATTTCATCTGTTCGTTCTCTTTTGTATATTGATAATATTTACGAAATATAAACTAAAATGGTGTGTTTTATTTTAATTGTTAATTCTCATATTTCTTATCTTTATTATTTTTGAAATATTTTTAGTTTGTAAGATAAAATGTTCTGTTTTATTTAACTTCTTCATTCTAATATTTGTTCTCTTCTTTATATTCGAAATATTTCCAAAATGTAAGATAATATGTTATGTTCTATTGCACTTCTTCATTATTTCAATTCTTCATTCCAAATTATAAATTTTATTTTCTGTTTGATACTTGAAATATTATTAAATCAAATGTAGTTGGGACAGTCGCATGCATACCTCCACATGCACCATGTACTAGGAGCAGGTTTATCTTCTCGGTCTCACCAATTTAGACCAAACTGTATGCACACCCTAGGATGACCATGGCATGCATGCGTTCATTTCCAAAACTCGATGCATTTTCTAGGGTTTTTCCGGCGACAAAACCCTTCAACACTGCCCCCACGTGACGCAACGTGTGTTTTGTGTCCGAACTTGTGCACACCTTGCCTGGGGGGGCACATTGGCCATGCTCACATGCTCCCAAAAGTTGGGGTCATCTCATGCATGCCCCCACATGCACTATGTACAAGCAGGACCATTCGGGTCTGCCGGAGATCAGGTCTGAAATTGGTTTTCCTTGACGGTCCCACCATATGGTCCCATACTTCATGCATACCCTACGATGACCATGGCATGC
>NC_057797.1:740339779-740341322 GCF_018294505.1 Triticum aestivum | reverse complement strand
TAATATGTTAAGTTCTATTGCACTTCTTCATTATTTCAATTCTTCATTCCAAATTATAAATTTTATTTTCTGTTTGAAACTTCAAATATTATTAAATCAAATGTAGTTGGGACAGTCGCATGCATACCTCCACATGCACCATGTACTAGGAGCAGATTTATCTTCTCGGTCTCACCAATTCAGACCAAACTGTATGCAAACCCTAGGATGACCATGGCAAGCATGCATGACGAGTATCGTTCATTTCCAAAAATGGATGCATTTTCTAGGGTTTTTCCGTTGACAAAACCCTACAACACTGCCCCCATGTGACACAACGTGTTTTTTGTGTCCGAACTCATGCACACCTTGCCTGGGGGGGAGGGGGCACATTGGCCATCCTCACATGCTCCCAAAAGTTGGGGTCATCTCATGCATGCCCCCACATGCACTATCTACAAGCAGGACCATTCGGGTCTGCTGGAGATCAGGTCTGAAATTGGTTTTCCTTGACGGTCCCACGAAATGGTCCCAAACTTCATGCATACCCTACGATGACCATGGCATGCATGCGTGACAAGTATCGTTCATTTGCGACACTCGATGCATTTTCTAGGGTTTTCCAGCGACAAAACCCTACAACACTACCCCCACGTGACGCAACGTGCGTTTTGTGTCCGAATTCGTGCACACCTTGCCTGGGGGACCACATTGGCCAAGCCCACAAGCTCCCAAAAGTTGGGGTCATCTCATACATGCTTCCACATGCACCATGTACAAGCAGGACCATTCGGGTCTGCCGGAGGTCAGATTTGAAATTGGCTTATGCGTAACCTACGATCTCACGAAATGATCCCAAACTTAATCCGTAACCTACGATGACCATGGCATGCATGCATGACAAGTATCGTTCATTTCCGACACTCGAAGCATGTATAATATTGTAGAAATTGATAGAGATACTATAAATATTGTTGAACATATACAAGTATACAATAACTAATACGTGTCACAAAGAGTTTTTTTTAGGGATGAACCAATGATATTTATTTTGAGGGAAGAAACAATAAAGGTAGGTGGGCCGGCCGAGACCGCAAATAAGTGTCAGATCCATATTGTAGAGCCCACAACGCTGCGCTTTCCATTGATCACACGCACGTCGATCACGGGAGTAGTTGCCGTTTTGTTACACAATTCTGGGATCGTGTTAATCCATATGTTCCTAATCCTACGATTGAGGAGCACGTTCAGCCTCGCTTCAACGGAGGAAAATATAGATCGCGAGATTGTCCACAGGGAAGTTACGACGACCTAGGCGTCGACCTCGTATATAATCTCCTCCTCCTCGCACACGTCGTCGACTAGATCGACTCCTGCCGGCGAGGCTTCGACATCTCCGTCCGCCGCATCCCACACGCCACAAAAACCCCGAGAAGATCAAGGTCGTCCGCACGTGTAGGCTGACCTCGACGAACTACGTCGAGAACGCATCGCCGACTTCTTTCATCTTCGTCGACCGATCAAGTAAATTGTGCTCCTTCCCTCGCGCTTTCATAGCAAGCTA
>NC_057797.1:740315177-740339769 GCF_018294505.1 Triticum aestivum | reverse complement strand
GAGGTCAGGTCTGAAATTTGTTTTCCTTGACGGTCCCACCAAATGATCCCAAACTTCATGCATACCCTACGATGACCATGGCTTGCATCGTGACAAGTATCGTTCATTTGCGACACTTGATGCAATTTCTAGGGTTTTCTGGCGACAAAACCCTACAACACTGCCCCCACGTGACGCAACGTGCGTTTTGTGTCCGAATTCATGCACACCTTGCCTGGGGGACCACATTGGCCAAGCCCACAAGCTCCCAAAAGTTGGGGTCATCTCATGCATGCTTCCACATGCACCATGTACAAGCAGGACCATTCGGGTCTGCTGGAGGGCAGGTCTGAAAGTGGTTTATGTGTAACCTACGATCTCACGAAATGATCCCAAACTTAATCCGTAACCTACGATGACCATGGCATGCATGCATGACAAGTATCGTTCATTTCCGACACTCGATGCATGTATAATATTGTAGAAATGATAGTGATACTATAAATATTGTTGAACATATACAAGTATACAATAACTAATACGTGTCACAAAGAGTTTTTTAAGGGATGAACCAATGATATTTATTTTGAGGGAAGAAACAATAAAGGTAGGTGGGCCGGCCCAGACCGCAAATAAGTGTCAGATCCATATTGTGGAGCCCACAACGCTGCGCTTTCCATGCACGTCGATCACACGCACGTCGATCACGGGAGTAGTTGCCGTTGTGTTACACAATTCTGGGATCGTGCAAATCCATATGTTCCTAATCCTACGATTGAGGAGCACGTTCAGCCTCGCTTCAACGGAGGAAAATATAGATCGCGAGATTGGCCACAGGGAAGTTACGACGACCTAGGCGTCGACCTCGTATATAATCTCCTCCTCCTCGCACATGTCGTCGACTAGATCGACTCCTGTCGGCGAGGCGTCGACAGCTCCGTCCGCCGCATCCCACATGCCACAAAACCCCCAAGAAGATCAAGGTCATCCGCACGTGCAGGCCGACCTCGACGAACTACGTCGAGAACGCATCGCCGACTTCTTTCATCTTCGTCGACCGATCAAGTAAATTGTGCTCCTTCCCTCGGGCCTTCATAGCAAGCTACTTCCTCCGTCTCGTTGCTTTGATGGACATAGGTTTACCACATATTTTCAACTAGTATGAACTCGACTAGATGCGTTCTGACCAGATGGCGTAGATGAAAACATTCTTTGGTTCTTTCATAGCATGGTAGAATAAGATGTTGTTTCTCGAGAAGCATGATGCAATACATTTTTGTCACAAGATCCAATTATATTTTTGTCACACGATCCAATTATATTGTTGTGCACATAGAACATTAAAGAGTTATTAACATTAGATGTTGATGAACCTCAAATAGGTACCATTGCTATAGACTCTAGTTTATTTACAGCTGAACAATTTGTCACCCTGTTAGTAAGACAACTAGACGAATTAGTAATAGTTTACCATATTAAATTTATTGATTATATAATTTATATGATACTCAAAGAACTTGATCAGATGCAAGTAAATTCAATTACCAATTGTAGTTATTTTTTTATTACCTCATGTCAGCACACACTTGGTTGCATGTTGCAGTATACATGGTGATAGTTTTGTATTTCCATTAGTGTTATTTTTGCATTAGTGTTAGCTACTGCCAGAAAGTTTTATATTTTTGCATGCCTATTGTTATTTTTGCTTTAGTGTTAGCTAATGTCACGAAGTTATATATTTTCTTTCAACAGGATGGACGAGCTGAATGGACAAATAGTATGCACAGTTGAGAAATGGTGCAAGCTTGTTGCAGATCTATCGAGCGGTCAACGCGCTAGAGTGGCTGATACATCATTGTGCAGCATGCTGCAGATACCATCTATTAAGATGCGTACCCTGCTGATTAGGTATATGATTGAGAATTTTCAGGCCAGCACGGGCAGGTTCATTATACAAGAGCAGGTTGGGGAGGTGACTCTCGGTGCGGTCGACGTCGAGTGCATCTTTAACTTCAAGAACCAAGGACTGTCCGCTTCGGACATTCTGACTGAAGAAGGCGAGGACATGAAGGAGCGTGTGCCGCCACAATTTCTCAGTAAGACATCAGAAAACATAGTGATAGATAATCTCATTGAGGACATAATTAAAAGTAAAGCCACCGATGACGATTTCCTTCGCAAAGTAGTGCTTGTCCTGTTAGGAACAATTATTGCTCCCATGTCGAGCAAGATTGTGCCAAAGCAGTACTACGCTTTGGTCGAAGATGTGAAACGTATTTCAAAGATTAACTGGAATGCCTTCACCATGCGTGTTCTCCTTGATTGCCTTTGCATAGTGAAGAAATGCAAACACCTCCGCCAATGGCCGAAAGGCAATTTGGCTCTCTTGCAGGTACACATATGAGACCTGTTGCATAATGTCAATTATCATATCATTGCAATTTTATGTGATGTATTACTAACTCTAAATCCTTATATTTTTTTGTAGTACTTGTACTGGGAGAAGGTGCAACCGGTCGAAGGTGAATGCGCCTATAATCCCAACTTGTCCATACAACCTCTTATGAGCAACTGGACAGAAGGTGCAGCCACTAGGAGAGATAGGTTCGACTATGATAATGGGCGCGGCCGTGGTAACGTAAGGGTAAGTCATTGTGTTTCGTCTTTCTTAAATGTTTTGTAACTTAATACTATTTATTTTTTATTCATCACATGTACTTCAATATCGCATGCAGATCGAAAATAATATCACCCAGGAGTATAGGGCTCAGGAGCCCAACATCCCAAATAATGCGCCTACCATGAAGCCAAAAACCAAGCCTGCAACTGGAAACGCAAAGAAGTCGATGACAGCCGCATTGTCAGAAGATTTGATGGAGCTTCTAATGAAGCGGCGCATGGACTTCATACACACCCAGATGAGGCAAATCCCTGATCAAGTTGCTGAGGTATCACACCCAAACTTTATAGTTTACTGTATGTTTGTTGTTTTAAACCATGCTACCATTACTAAGTTTATATTTCTATTGCAGAGGTTGTTGGAGAAGTTGAACAAAGCAGGTGTCATGTACAAGCTGACTGCTGTCGTGCCATCCGCGGAGAATGATCCGGACGAAGTGGATTCATTCGATAATGGTCCATATGAAAAGAAGGTATTCGTGTACAAGGAAGACATGGACAGTGATGGACAGGCGATCATTGACATGACGCAGCCTGATATAGTGCTTCCCGACCATAAAACCGTTCCTGAGGTACTATGTATTTATCTTTCTGTCTATAATTTTCTCATTTAATTTTTTACGTCTAGAAATGTTCACACGATTTAGTTTGCCAAACAGAAAACCCCACCGAAGATGAATGGACACAAGGAAGCTTCACCTGTTAAGCGTAATGATGTATGTGGGGGTACACCGGAAAACCCTTGGGTGGTTGGTACTTCTACTCTAGCACCTTCATCGGACATAGACATTTGTCCATCTTCTGTCAGCAAGTTCATGGCTAAGGCGAATGGAAAAAAGGGTGTAACAATCGATAAGGATGAGGAGGTTATGTCCGGTAAGCGCAAGCGGACCGTTCCCAAGAAATTTGAATCCCCCTACGCACTTGACAAGCCCGGCAGGCGTACCAGCCGTGGTCAGAGAACCTCTGGTACTAGTACTGCTACTAGAGGTATCGTAACTAACATTCTTAATTTTTTTATTTACTACCAATGCATATGATCACCATTGTTGACGTTCATATTATTTCATGCAGCTCTATTTTCGAACAATAATGTGCCGGAGGTTGTGGCAGATGAGTTGACGCCGGAAATAATTGATGCAGCTATTTCATTTGTCGAGTTAGCTGCTAGCACTGAGAAGAACAAGAACAAAAAAATTTACTACAGTGAAGGGCGTGGCATAACTCTGACTTCCGAAAGGATTCTACCGGTACTAGCTCATAAATGGTTGTCGGACGATGTAAGTACTACTTGCATGTCCTGTTTTTAAAATGCTCAATAATCTATGTCTCAACTTTCCACATGTAATGCGCTGATATTCTATGCAGGTTATTGATGCTTATATGGGACATTTGGATCTGCGTTTTGGTCATGATCGTTACCTCTGTCTAGCGTGGAGGTCCAAATTCCTTGTAGATTGTGCTATCGCACATGACGATCCATTGCCATCAAGCTGCAACATGGATAGTGCTCTGACCAAAGCTGGAGCAGTTAATAGAGTCATGAAAGAGTATACTGTGCGTGATAAGGTACGTAATGTTTGTGATTCATCACTACATGATAGTTCATCAAGTATTTCTTTTGATCCGTAATGGTTTTTTGCACTGTAGACGTATATCGCGTTGAATATCGACAATAGCCACTGGATGACCGTGGTCATGCACATGATCAAGAAAGAATTCCAAGTTCTCGATTCGCTCTATCCTCTGGACCTGACTGAAAGGACTGTTAAAGCACTGGTAATGTAACCAACATTTGTACTATTGCTCTTACATATTGTTTATGATTGTTCTTTAACACTATCCTCTTTATAGCGAATGGCTATAGCAAACGATATGCGTCAGGCAAATCTTATTACACCAGGGAAATATCCGGACGTAAGTAAGTGGCCTATCAAGGAGTATGACATACCCCAGCAAGAGGATGGGTGAGTTAATAGGACATCATGCACAATCAAACAACAACACACATGTTTGTATTGCCCACCGCTAATGTTTGCATATGTACCAGGAACTCTTGTGGCCTTTTTGTCACAGAATGTCTAGAACATAGGGACGGGGACTGAATCACTCGGCAATTTACACAGGTATGCTGTTATTTTCGTTTGTAGACTAGCTACTATGATGGTGTAGCAACTTCGGTTCATGTAACCTTTATGTCATTTTTTGTAGACCCCCGTTGACGCAAGGAGAAGACGTTTCGTTGCAGAGTTGATTATGTCACCTTCAAACTCGATGGTGTGTGTGAAGAACAAAATTCGTGAAATCGCAAGGAAAAGGCGCCTGAAGAATTCATGTGGCATGCAAGATTGAAGTTTTAGTGGTTTGGATTTAGTCCGGTCGAAGGTTTTGACGGCATGATTATCTTAGGGGTTCTATAATTTTTATGTAATAAACAGGGCACATGCATGTGTATGTGTCTGTCAGACAATTCGCTCGTACAAGACAATTCGGTCATAAAATTCGCTCGGAGAAGACAATTTGGTCGTACCAATAAAGTTTTGGCTTCACTTATCAATTGTTCTTGCTTAATATTTTTCTCATTCTCCAATTTTTATTATATGTATAATTAACTTTTTCTGTACTCACCGTAATGCCAGGCACGGCCCATCTAACCACGTGAGGGGCCCCACAGGTGGGCTATCTTCCCGACAACGCTACAGCAGCCCATTTTGCCAGGTTCACATCGATCTTTCCCCTTTTCTCGTTTCCCTTTCCAAATCCCTAGCCCTCCCTCTCTATTTGCGCCTCCAAATCTCGACGGCGAAAGCATGACAGCGAGCTGGGCATCGGGCGGCGGCGGCTGCAGCGAGAAGAGCGGTGGCGACCGCAAGTTAGGTCGAACCCTGGGTCCTGCAAGCAGGTGGGCCGGATTCAGTGGCACAGGAGGCAGCGGTGGCGGATCTAGTGGAACAGGGGACAGGGGTTTCGTGGGCGGCGGCGGGCCGGGAGAACCCACGGCTAGGGTTTCTTCAGTCCTACACTTTGGTGGCAAAAAGGTAAGTTCTTTACCGTTGTTCTTTACATCCTAGCATTATCGCCCATAATTCATCACCTGTGGCCATGACAAGCTCCATCTATGTGGTCATCAGGAAACTCCTAGTGGCCGTGTCTGCATAGATGCAGACAATTTTGGCAGTGCACTCGGGGGATGTGTGTTTGAGTTTAGTCTACTGAGCATGATCTTCAAACTAGTACTGCTATTGCGGTCAAGCTGCAAAAAAGTTCAGTGTTTAACGCTTGCAGCGACAAGTTCAGTTATAAAATGACTTGAATTGCTCATGATTTATTTAGGATGATATCACTTCTGAGTATGTTGAATGGGTTGATGGGGAGTGGGATAGCAAAGCAAAGTCAGTCATTAAGTATCTTGCCATGAAGAACAAGAAACTGAAGACTAAGATTACAGAATATGAAGCTAAAATTAAAAGGAATGAGAAAGAAAAGAGGGCAATGGTTAAGATGCACAAGGAGATATTGCTCTATAGGGATAGGATTTTAGGATTTGGAGGTCTTCTGTATCTTGGCCTGCTTGCCATTATGTTTGCTGTCATAGTTAGCAAGTAGATTGTTCATAAAGTTATTGACATCATTGTAATTGACATGATGAAATGATGCTAAATTATTTGCTATTCAGTTTATGGGCAAAGTGTAACAGAGATTGCAGCATAAATAACATGGGGCCATCATGATTGGTAGGCAGTGCACTTTTGGCATGTTCTATATTTGGCAGACAATGCACTTTTGGCATGTCCTGTATTTGACAGACAATGCACTTTTGGCATGTTCTATATTTGGTATGTGATGCACATGGGCACATCACCTAGCAACACTACCGATTTATGTAGCAGACTAGTTCATTGTCTTGTTGCAACATAGGAGCAACATCTAGCAGCTTCCATGCAACACTGAAGTAAAGCAACAATACATATTCAATATTCAGAAATTTAACTGAACTTGGCACTTAGGGTGAGCAGTAGATATTCAGTTCTTCAGCCACAAAGAACCCGATCAAACTGTACCGATTGCATAACTTATATGCTTACATATAAAAGCATACCTAACCAAAATCAAACCCAAAATAATGTTAACTTATATGCTGAAACATATAACAGCATACCTAACTTAAGATAATCAACAGCTTCCTCCTCCTTCAGCAACTTTGCCCATCTTCACTTCTTCAGAAATTTGAGGCGGCGTGAGCAGCGCACCACACACGGAGAAGCCTTCTTCTTGACCACCGTTTTGTTGGACAGCTGCGCCACCTGATCCTGAGCCACCTCCTCTTCTTCCATCTTCACTATGCCAGGGAGGAGGGGAAGGAGCTCGACGTCGATGGGCATTGTCTTGCCACCCTCGACGGCGACCGGCGCTACCATCTGCACAGCGTCCTCCTCGCCCTCCTCATGGTCCAACGGCAGCACTGGCTTCGACACATGGTGGACCTGGTAGTCCAGGCTGACGGGCACAGGGACAGCGAGCTCGACGTCGACGCGGTCCGCCCTTGATGCGACGCGTGCTGAATCTGGCTGCAGCGTCATGGTGGTGGAGCGGTACATCCACCACCTTGCACGCTGAATAGGGGAGTCGCTCAGCGTGGCCTCTCGCATTACCCACACTAGTAGGACAGCCGGCGGGACGCCGCGGCCGTAGGAGAAGGCGCGCTTCCTCTCGGCGTCGGTGAGGACTTTGACGAGGCCACGCGCGTGGTTGACCAACATCTCCGTGCTGGGGAACCAGCCGCACACCTCTGTCAACTGCGCGGGCCACCCCTCGTCATCGCCGGCGAGGTCCATCATTGCTCTCTGCCAGCCGAGGCTTCTCTCCATGGAGGCGGCTTCAGCGGTCGCCGGCGAGGGTATTCTCGATCTACTGTAGGTGGGGATAAGAGGGGAGTTCAAACCGGCGCCCGTGGGAGGTGGGTGAGTGTGTGGTGGGGAGGAGAGTGGTACAGTTACTTATTTAATGGCATTTAGGACGTGGGCAGGGGAAATGTACAATAATCTTCTTTCTACCTCCCGCCCCGGTCATTACACAGCCCCGGTCATTACACAGTAAAGAATTTTTTTGATTTTTGTTTACAGGGAAACATCTTACTTTATTTAAACAAAGACTAGGATCTCCTCTGCTAATACACTAAGGATACAATCACGGGGCCAAAGCCTCCAAACCAAAGAAACACAAGCGCCTACAGCTACCTTAGCCGAAGTATGAGCCGGCCGATTAACACAGTAAATAATTGAAGCAAGTGTTCTACTCTTGTTCCTTCTCCACTTTTCTGCACCTGATAGAAGACAAGCTAAGTTAATGAATGATACAAACTTTAATAATCCACAATGCATACAAACACTTACTTCTAATTTTGTTTGCATTTCTTGCTACGTCTAGTGTGTCCTACCAATTTGCAAGCGCCGCACCGGGTTTTCAACTCATCAAAAGAGAGTGGTCTACCATTTTTCGAGACAGGGCGGCTCTCATCTGCCTTTGTTGCACCTTTGCTTGACACTTTCATAGGATCTTTAACCTCAATCATGTTGCCTTCACCATCGTCCACATATTCAACTGCACACTTACTGATGTCATTTGTTTGCTTCAACAAATTTTCCTGTAGCAGATCATACTCATGACTCTTAGCTATCACAGCCTTCAAACTCTCCTGTAACTGATCCCACAAAGCAGGGTGTTTGCATGCCGCATGCATAGCTTCTGACGCTAACACACTGACTTGGCTATATTTCATTCTTTCCCCGGCCCCAGTCCAACCAAATCCCAACAGATCGCTTGTGCGCCTCGCGGGCAGTCCCAACCTTGCTTCTTTCGTGAACCGGATAAGAACTAAACACTTTGGTATTTCAGATATGTTCAAGTGCTTCAGTACATGGAATATGTGCTTGCAAAGTAGACCCTTTCGAATCATTCTTCTGCAGCTGCACCTTATAGTTTCTGCGAAATTTACTGGTGTATACTCCACCCAAAAATGGTGCTTCCGGTTATTCTTCCAGGCCACGATGTACTGCTATGATCCGTCTCCCAGCTTAATTTCTACAATCTCCATGCCGTCAATTTTTCTAAGATCATCTTGCAACATATAGAAGTTTGCTGGAGTGAAGACGTGAGAAGTAGCTATCTCAAGTTCCCTCGAGCTAGTAACTGGCACCGGTAAACTCTGTGAGGCCGTGCAGTCATCTCGCGCCTCATTTTCACGGATACGCACAATGGCGTTTGAAGGAAATATGCCCTAGAGGCAATAATAAAGTTATTATTTATTTCCTTATATCATGATAAATGTTTATTATTCATGCTAGAATTGTATTAACCAGAAACATAATACTTGTGTGAATACATAGACAAACAAAGTGTCACTAGTATGCCTCTACTTGACTAGCTCGTTAATCGAAGATGGTTATGTTTCCTAACCATAAACAAAAGAGTTGTCATTTGATTAATGGGATCACATCATTAGTTGAATGATCTGATTGACATGACCCATTCCATTAGCTTAGCACCCGATCGTTTAGTATGTTGCTATTGCTTTCTTCATGACTTATACATGTTCCTATGACTATGAGATTATGCAACTCCTGTTTGCCGGAGGAACACTTTGTGTGCTACCAAACGTCACAACGTAACTGGGTGATTATAAAGGAGCTCTACAGGCGTCTCCAAAGGTACATGTTCGGTTGGCGTATTTTGAGATTAGGATTTGTCACTCCGATTATCGGAGAGGTATCTCTGGGCCCTCTCGGTAATGCACATCATTGAAGCCTTGCAAGCATTGCAACTAATGAGTTAGTTGCGGGATGATGTATTACGGAACGAGTAAAGAGACTTGCCGGTAACGAGATTGAACTAGGTATTGAGATACCGACGATCGAATCTCGGGCAAGTAACATACCGATGACAAAGGGAACAACGTATGTTGTTATGCGGTCTGACCGATAAAGATCTTCATAGAATATGTAGGAGCCAATATGGGCATCCAGGTTCCGCTATTGGTTATTGACCGGAGACGTGTCTCGGTCATGTCTACATTGTTCTCGAACCCGTAGGGTCTGCACGCTTAAGGTTTCGATGACAGATATATTATGAGTTATGAGTTTTGATGTACCAAAGGAGTTCGGAGTCCCGGATGAGATCGGGGACATGACGAGGAGTCTCGAAATGGTCAAGACGTAAAGATCGATATATTGGACGACTATATTCGGATATCAGAAAGGTTCCGAGTGATTCGGGTATTTTTCAGAGTACCAGGGAGTTACGGGAATACGGGGAAGAGTATTGGGCCTTAATGGGCTTTAGTGGGAAGGAGCCAGGAGGTGGCGCGCGCCCCTCCCAAGCCCAGTCCGAATTGGACAAGGGGTTTGGGGCGCGGCCCCCCTCTCCCTTCCTTCTCCACTTCCCTCCTTTCCCCCCTTCTCCTAGTTGAACTAGGAAAGAAGGAGTCCTACTCCCGGTGGGAGTAGGACTCCCCTTGGCGCGCCCTCCTCCTAGGGCCGACCTCCTCCTCCCTTGCTCCTTTATATACGGGGGAAGGGGGCACCCTAGGACACACAAGTTGATCCACGTGATCATATTCTTAGCTGTGTGTGGTGCCCCCTTCCACCATAGTCCTCGATAATATTGTAACGGTGCTTAGGCGAAGCCCTGCGACAGTAGTACATCAAGATCGTCACCACGCCATCGTGCTGACGGAACTCTTCCCTGACACTTTGCTGGATCGGAGTCCGGGGATCGTCATCGAGTTGAACGTGTGCTAGAACTCGGAGGTGCCGTAGTTTCGGTGCTTGATCGGTCGGGCCGTGAAGACGTACGACTACATCAACCAAGTTAACGCTTCCGTTGTCGATCTACAAGGGTACGTAGATCACACTCTCCCCCTCTCGTTGCTATGCATCACCATGATCTTGCGTGTGCGTAGGAATTTTTTTGAAATTACTACGAAACCCAACAGTGGCATCCGAGCCTAGGTTTTATGTGTTGATGTTATATGCACGAGTAGAACACAAGTGAGTTGTGGGCGATATAAGTCATACTGCTTACCAGCATGTCATACTTTGGTTCGGCGGTATTGTTGGACGAAGCGGCCCAGACCGACATTACGCGTACGCTTACGCGAGACCGGTTCTCCCGACGTGCTTTGCACAAAGGTGGCTAGCGGGTGAAAGTTTCTCCAACTTTAGTTGAACCAAGTGTGGCTACGCCCGGTCCTTGCGAAGGTTAAAACAGCACCAACTTGACAAACTATCGTTCTGGTTTTGATGCGTAGGTGAGATTGGTTCTTGCTTAAGCCCGTAGCAGCCACGTAAAACTTGCAACAACAAAGTAGAGGACGTCTAACTTGTTTTTGCAGGGCATGTTGTGATGTGATATGGTCAAAACATGATGCTAAATTTTATTGTATGAGATGATCATGTTTTGTAACCGAGTTATCGGCAACTGGCAGGAGCCATATGGTTGTCGCTTTATTGTATGCAATGCAATCGCGTTGTAATGCTTTACTTTATCACTAAGCGGTAGCGATAGTCGTGGAAGCATAAGATTGGCGAGACGACAACGATGCTACGGTGGAGATCAAGGTGTCGCACCGGTGACGATGGTGATCACGACGGTGCTTCGGAGATGGAGATCACAAGCACAAGATGATGATGGCCATATCATATCACTTATATTGATTGCATGTGATGTTTATCTTTTATGCATCTTATCTTGCTTTGATTGACGGTAACATTATAAGATGATCTCTCACTAATTATCAAGAAGTGTTCTCCTTGAGTATGCACTGTTGCGAAAGTTTTTCGTGCTGAGACACCACGTGATGATCGGGTGTGATAGGCTCTACGTTCAAATACAACGGGTGCAAAACAGTTTCACACGCGGAATACTCAGGTTATACTTGACGAGCCAAGCATATACAGATATGGCCTGGAACACGGAGACCGAAAGGTCGAGCGTGAATCATATAGTAGATATGATCAACATAGCGATGTTCACCAATGAAACTACTCCATCTCACGTGATGATCGGACATGGTTTAGTTGATTTGGATCACGTAATCACTTAGAGGATTAGAGGGATGTCTATCTAAGTGGGAGTTCTTAAGTAATATGATTAAATTGAACTTAAATTTATCATGAACTTAGTCCTGGTAGTATTTTGCAAATTATGTTATAGATCAATAGCTCGTGTTGTTCCTACCTTGTGTTTATTTTGATATGTTCCTAGAGAAAATTGTGTTGAAAGATGTTAGTAGCAATGATGCGGATTGGATCCGTGATCTGAGGTTTATCCTCATTGCTGCACAGAAGAATTATGTCCTTGATGCACCGCTAGGTGACGGACCTATTGTAGGAGCAGATGCAGACGTTATGAATGTTTGGCTAGCTCAATATGATGACTACTTGATAGTTTAGTGCACCATGCTTAATGGCTTAGAATCGGGACTTCAAAGACGTTTTGTACGTCATGGAGCATATGAGATGTTCTAGGAGTTGAAGTTAATATTTCAAGCAAATACCCGAGTTGAGAGATATGAAGTCTCCAACAAGTTCTATAGCTAAAAGATGGAGGAGGATCACTCAACTAGTGAGCATGTGCCCAGATTGTCTGAGTACTACAATCGCTTGAATCAAGTGGGAGTTAATCTTCCAGATAAGATAGTGATTGACAGAATTCTCTAGTCACCATCACCAAGTTAGTAGAACTTCGTGATGAACTATGATATGCAAGGGATAATGGAAACGATTCCCAAGCTCTTCGTAATGTGGAAATTGATGAAGGTAGAAATCGAGAAAAACATCAAGTGTTGACGGTAGACAAGACCACTGTTTCAAGAAAAGGGCAGAGGGAAGAAGGGGAACTTCAAGAAGAACAGCAAGCAAGTTACTGCTCAAGTGAAGAAGCCCAAGTATGATCCTAAGCCTGAGACTAAGTGCTTCTACTGCAAAGGGACTGGTCACTAGAAGCAGAACTACCCCAAGTGATTGGCTGGTAAGAAGGATGGCAAAGTGAATATAAGTATATTTGATATACATGTTATTGATGTGTACTTTACTAGTGTTTATAGCAACCCCTCAATAATAGATACTAGTTCAGTTGCTAAGATTAGTAACTCGAAACGGGAGTTGCAGAATAAACAGAGACTAGTTATGGGTGAAGTGACGATGTGTGTTGGAAGTAGTTCCAAGATTGATATGATCATCATCGCACACTCTCTATATTTTTGGGATTAGTGTTGAACCTAAATAAGTGTTATTTGGTGTTTGCGTTGAGCATGAATATGATTTGATCATGTTTATTGTAATACGGTTATTCATTTAAGTAAGAGAATAAATTGTTGTTCTGTTTACATGAATAAAACCTTATATGGTTACACACCCAATGAAAATAGTTCGTTGGATCTCGATTGTAGTAATACACATAATCATAATATTGAAACCAAAAGATGCAAAGTTAATAATGATAGTGCAACTTATTTGTGGCACTGCTGTTTAGGTCATATTGGTGTAAAGCGCATGAAGAAACTCCATGCTGATGGGCTTTTGGAATCACTTGATTATGAATCAGTTGATGCTTGCGAACCATGCCTCATGGGCAAGATGACTAAGACTCCGTTCTTCAGAACAATGGAGCGAGCAACAAATTTGTTGGAAATCATACATACTGATGTATGTGGTCCGATGAATATTGAGACTCGCGACAGGTATCATTATTTTCTGATCTTCACAGATGATTTGAGCAGATATGAGTATATCTACTTGATGAAACATAAGTTTGAAACATTTGAAAAGTTCAAAGAATTTCAGAGTGAAGTGGAAAATCATCGTAACAAGAAAATAAAGTTTCTATGATTTGATCGTGGAGAAGAGTATTTGAGTTACGAGTTTGGCCTTCAGTTAAAACAATGTGAAATAGTTTTACTACTCACGCCACCTGGAACACCACAGCATAATGGTGTGTCCGAACATTATAACCGTACTTGATTAGATATGGTGCGATCTATGATATCTCTTATCGATCTACCACTATCGTTTTGGGGTTATGCATTAAAGACAGCTGCATTCACGTTTAAAAGGGCACCATCTAAGTCCGTTGAGATGACACAATCTGAACTGTGGTTTGGCAAGAAACCAAAGTTGTCGTTTCTTAAAGTTTGGGTTTGTGATGCTTATATGAAAAAGTTTCATCCTGATAAGCTCAAACCCAAATCGGAGAAATATGTCTTCATAGGATACCCAAAGGAGACTATTGGGTACACCTTCTATCACAAATCCGAAGGCAAGACTTTTGTTGCTAAATTCGGAGTTTTTCTAGAGAAGGAGTTTCTCTCGAAAGAAGTGAGTGGGAGGAAAGTAGAACTTGATGAGGTAACTGTACCTGCTCCCCTATTGGTAAGTAGTTCATCATAGAAATCTGTTCCTGTGACTACTACACCAATTAGTAAGGAAGCTAATGATGATGATCATGTAACTTCAGATCAAGTTACTACCGAATCTCGTAGGTAAACCAGAGTGAGATCTGCACCAGAGTGGTACAGTAATCCTGTTCTGGAAGTCATGTTACTAGACCATGACGAACTTGCGAACTATGAGGAAGCGATGATGAGCCCAGATTCCGCGAAATGGTTTGAGGCCATAAAATCTGAGATATGATCCATGTATGAGAACAAAGTATGAACTTTGATGGATTTGCCCGATGATCGGCAAGCCATAGAAAATAAATGGATCTTCAAGAGGAAGACGGACGCTGATAGTAGTGTTACTATCTACAAAGCTAGAATTTTCGCAAAAGGTTTTCGACAAGTTCAAGGTGTTGACTACGATGAGATTTTCTCACTTGTATATATGCTTAAGTCTATCCGAATCATGTTAGCAATTGCCGCATTTTATGAAATCTGGCAAATGGATAAACAAAATTGCATTCCTTAATGGATTTCTTAAAGAAGAGTTGTATATGATGCAACCAGAAGGTTTTGTCAATCCTAAAGGTGTTAACAAAATATGCAAGCTCCAACGATCCATCTATGGACTGGTGCAAGCATCTCGGAGTTGGAATATACGCTTTGATAAGTTGATCAAAGCATATAGTTTTATACAGACTTACGATGAAGCCTGTATTTACAAGAAAGTGAGTGGGAACACTACAACATTTCTGATAAGTATATGTGAACAACATATTGTTGATCGGAAATAATGTATAATTTTCTGGAAAGCATAAAGGAATATTTGAAAGGAGTTTTTCAAAGAAAGACCTCGGTATAGCTGCTTACATATTGAGCATCAAGATCTATAGAGATAGATCAAGACGCTTGATAAGTTTTTTTTTCAATGAGTACATACCTTGACAAGATTTTGAAGTAGTTCAAAATGGAACAGTCAAAGAAAGAGTTCTTGCCTGTGTTGCAAGGTGTGAAATTGAGTAAGACTCAAAGCCCGACCACGGCAGAAGATAGAAATAGAATGAAAGTCATTCCCTATGCCTCAGCCATAGGTTCTATAAAGTATGTCATGCTGTGTACCAGATCTATTGTATACCCTACACTGTGTTAAGCAAGGGAGTACAATAGTGATCTAAGAGTAGATCACTGGACAGTGGTCAAAATTATCCTTAGTGGAATAAGGAAATATTTCTCAATTATGGAGGTGACAAAAAGGTTCATCGTAAAAAGTTACGTCGATGCAAGTTTTGACACAGATCTGGATGACTCTAAGTCTCGATCTAGATACATATTGAAAGTGGGAGCAATAAGCTAGAGTAGCTCCGTGCAGAGCATTGTTGACATAGAAATTCGCAAAATACTTACGGATCTGAATGTGACAGACCCGTTGACTAAAATTATCTCACAAGCAAAACATGATCACACCTTAGTACTCTTTGGGTGTTAATCACATAGTGATGTGAACTAGATTACTGACTCTAGTAAACCCTTTGGGTGTTGATCACATATCGATGTGAACTATGGGTGTTAATCACATGGTGATGTGAACTATTGCTGTTAAATCACATGACGATGTGAACTAGATTATTGACTCTAGTGCAAGTGGGAGACTGAAGGAAATATGCCCTAGAGGAAATAATAAAGTTATTATTTATTTCCTTATATCATGATAAATGTTTATTATTCATGCTAGAATTGTATTAACCGGAAACATAATACTTATGTGAATACATAGACAAACAAAGTGTCACTAGTATGCCTCTACTTGACTAGCTCGTTAATCGAAGATGGTTATGTTTCCTAACCATAAACAAAAGAGTTGTCATTTGATTAACGGGATCACATCATTAGTTGAATGATCTGATTGACATGACCCATTCCATTAGTTTAGCACCCGATCGTTTAGTATGTTGCTATTGCTTTCTTCATGACTTATACATGTTCCTATGACTATGAGATTATGCAACTCCCGTTTGCCGGAGGAACACTTTGTGTGCTACCAAACGTCACAACGTAACTGGGTGATTATAAAGGAGCTCTACAGGCGTCTCCAAAGGTACATGTTCGGTTGGCGTATTTCGAGATTAGGATTTGTCACTCCGATTGTCGGAGAGGTATCTCTGGGCCCTCTCGGTAATGCACATCACTAAAGCCTTGCAAGCATTGCAACTAATGAGTTAGTTGCGGGATGATGTATTACGGAACGAGTAAAGAGACTTGCCAGTAACGAGATTGAACTAGGTATTGAGATACCGACGATCGAATCTCGGGCAACTAACATACCGATGACAAAGGGAACAACGTATGTTGTTATGCGTCTGACCGATAAAGATCTTCGTAGAATATGTAGGAGCCAATATGGGCATCCAGGTCCCGCTATTGGTTATTGACCGGAGACGTGTCTCGGTCATGTCTACATTGTTCTCGAACCCGTAGGGTCCGCACGCTTAAGGTTTCGGTGACAGTTATATTATGAGTTTATGAGTTTTGATGTACCGAAGGAGTTCGGAGTCCCGGATGAGATCGGGGACATGACGAGGAGTCTCGAAATGGTCGAGACGTAAAGATCGATATATTGGACGACTATATTCGGACATCGGAAAGGTTCCGAGTGATTCGGATATTTTTCGGAGTACCGGGGAATGACGCGAATACAGGGAAGAGTATTGGGCCTTAATGGGCTTTAGTGGGAAGGAGCCAGGAGGTGGCGCGCGCCCCTCCCAAGCCCAGTCCGAATTGGACAAGGGGTTTGGGGCGCGGCCCCCCTCTCCCTTCCTTCTCCACTTCCATCCTTTCCCCCCTTCTCCTAGTTGGACTAGGAAAGAAGGAGTCCTACTCCCGGTGGGAGTAGGACTCCCCTTGGCGCGCCCTCCTCCTAGGGCCGGCCTCCTCCTCTCTTGCTCCTTTATATACGGGGGCAGGGGGACACCCTAGGACACACAAGTTGATCCACGTGATCATATTCTTAGCCGTGTGCGGTGCCCCCTTCCACCATAGTCCTCGATAATATTGTAGCGGTGCTTAGGCGAAGCCCTGCGACAGTAGTACATCAAGATCGTCACCACCCTGTCGTGCTGACGGAACTCTTCCCCGATACTTTGCTGGATCGGAGTCCGGGGATCGTCATCGAGTTGAACGTGTGCTAGAACTCGGAGGTGCCGTAGTTTCGGTGCTTGATCGGTCGGGCCGTGATGACGTACGACTATATCAACCAAGTTAACGCTTCCATTGTCGATCTACAAGGGTACGTAGATCACACTCTCCCCCTCTCGTTGCTATGCATCACCATGATCTTGCATGTGCGTAGGAAATTTTTTGAAATTACTACGAAACCCAACAGCGTTCTCATAGTGCAAAATCATATCCACCAGGGTCATTTCACAGTCTAGGTGGAGGTGAAGGCATGAGTTCAGGCTTTCACTCCGCTGGTTGCTTTTCATGCCAAGCCAAAACCCCTCAGTTAGATATGTCGCGGCCCACAGTCTCCTCTTCTTATACATCCGCCTCAACCATGTTACAGTTTTTTCCGACTGCCATCTTTTGGAAAATGTGTGCCATCTCTCCTCAAACGTTGCCGTGGACGTGTTATAGTACAGAAGAGTTCGGAACTCCTTCAAGGACTTGTGACTGAGGTGAATCTTCATATTTTTCTCTATGTTCCACGTACATATACGGTGCCACACGTCTGGCAAGACTTCGCGAATTGCCTTGATCATCCTAGCGTCGGCGTCTGTGATAACACTCTTAGGCATCTTTTGACACATGGACCTCAAAAAAGTATGCAGAAGCCACACGTATGTCTCCTCGGTCTCGTCCGAAACTATGGCACAACCAAAAACAGTGGTCTTCCGGTGATTGTTAAGACCAACAAAAGGTATGAATGGCATACCATAGCGGTTCATCTTGTACGTGTTGTCAAATACAAGCACGTCGCTGAAGTCCTCATAGTCATGACGAGACTGGGAGTCGCACCAGAACATCCTATTCAAATGTCCTTCCTTATCTAGCCTGTACTCGAAAAAGAAGTTAGGATCCCTCTGTTTCCTACTAGCCATGATGCCTATGGCTGTGGCAGCATCACCTTTTGAAAGTAGCTTCCTCTTCTCCTTGGCGCAAAGGTTGTATATTTCACGCCTGGTAAAACCAACACCGCTGTACCATACATGTTTGCTGATGAAGCAATCCATCATGTCGTGAATTATAATCCCTGCAGCTCCCATGGACATTATCTCATGCTTCTGGTACTCTTTGATTTTTCTGTGGGACCAAAGAAAAGGTACCTCGTCCGGTCCTGCCAACATATGGCTATGCTTGTCCTCAAAACTTTCAACATACCAAACCCCACGCTTTTGGTCAAGCTTGACGATCAGGTGCGCTTCGCAAAAGCAGCGTGTCTCGGCTCTGAGCCTACGGCTGTGTCCTTCCTCGGTTAGCAATTTGTTGTCACGTTTCCCTTGTCTTGAACAAACAAACCGCCTATAACACATATGACGTGACTCTGTTTTGCTATACCTGACCTTATTCTTTCTAATGATGAAACCATTATCTCTAGCATAGCTGTTGTAGAAATCATACGCAGCATCGTGAGACGTAAAGGTCATTTCCATTATCTGCATGAACATATCCCTCTTATCATCTGCACTGGCAGTATCTTGGACATTCTTTGCCCCATCATCTTGTGTCACCTACACAATCAAACCACAGCCATGCAAACAGATTTCTAAGGTTTAACATTACTTACTTCCATAGAACATTGATTACACACATACCTCACTCATGATGACCGACAACTCGAACTCCCCAGAACCAGGTGCATCTAATGATTCGTCGTTAAGGTCTGTCTCCGCGTCGGATTCACCGTAATAGTCGTACGCATTATGACATTCGGAAATGAACTGAAAAATACAACACACATACATAATTACTTATCATATAATATTCCAGAAGAAATTCAATTTGCATGCCAACAAATTTTTTCACTTACGTACCTGACTAATGTAATCTTCATTCGAGAGCTCCGAGTTGTTTTCCTGATCATCATCAAGATCATCGATCTATAAATTTTCAACACAAAGATTTAATGTTGTCGGATGCCACCAAAAAATTACAACATGACAATGCCACTCACATTAAGATCGTCCCATTCGTTCCCATTCTCTGACCGATCTTCACGATCTGAATTTTCATCATCTGACCAATCTTCTATCCAGTCTTTCATCAGTTCTCCAAACTCCATGTCTACCATGATATCAGTTAACTCCTCGTCCGCCATTTCCTACAACCAATATTATGTATCATCACATGTGCAAACATTATGAATGATGAAATATAAAACACATAGCACACGATCACGGATGTTATGTAAACAACCGCAACCGAGGCCGTTCAGATCTGCCCAACTTAGTAAGGAAGATGGCCACGGCACTCGTCGTGATCACTTTCAATCGCGAGGAACTGCACGATCTCAAAACCTAGCTTGATCTGTGATTACCTCTGGCGCCGGATACCTAGGTTAGCCGCCACATCAAATAACGATACCGGTGGTGCGCACAGCCGACGGCAACCGACGCTACGTGAACCCAGATCACGAGGAGCAGCACTACCGGAATAAGATCCACGATCGCATGCGCCGCCGGGTAGCTAGGTTACCCGCCCCGCTAGGTTAACCACTACCACTGGCGGCGGCAGTTCGTTCGATGTTGCCGCGAGCGAGACTAGAGGGGGGACGCGGGATGTGGTACCTGTGCGCGCTCGTTGGAGATTCACGACGTTGTCGCGCTCGCTGTCCGACGAGATCGCTGGCGACGAGATAGCCGCCACTGGAGATCTACTACGTGACTTATGGAGCTGCGTCAATGCTCGCGAGATTGATGGAGCTGCTCGCGTGAATGATTGGATTCGGCAGGTCTTACGTGGACGTGGGGTCGTGTGATGTTTTTTTTCGGACCAAGGTACTGTACGTATACGTTCTGGGTTATACAGGGCTAGACAGGGCTTGGATCTGGGCTGTGGCGGGCCAGGAAAAAAACAAATTCGCAGGGACAAAAATACCCCTCCGAAATTAGGTTAGGGGGGAGCACTGGAGCAGGGCTACGCGTTCCGGGACGGTGACTACCTTCTTCCGTACGAGTTCAACAGCCTCTGCCAGGACGTCGTGGGGATGCCGGTGCTCAGGTCGTCGCTGGGGGGAAGCAGGTGGATCTACCGCGTTTTCCGGGCTCTGTGGAGAGGCTTCGAACTGAGGTGGACGCGGGCGCTGGAAGGGAGGTGCAGAGACTGCGAGAACTCCGGTGGCCTCTGCGGCCACCTTGGCGAGGCGCCGGACCAGTTCACATGCTTTACGGCGCCTGCTGCCCCTGCCCCTGCACTGCTACTGAGCCTTTGAGCAATGAGCGTCGGAGAGACATATGCGTCGCGCTAGTTCTTAATTTACACCATCATATACTCACTCCGTATGAGCTACGATACTTGATTCGGTATAGTTTCTCACAAGTCACAATATATAAGTTGACTGAATTTGTAATTTTCTAATTTGGGTAAGTAAGTCTGTGTGAGGAGGAACGGTTGGAGAGGGAAGAAAGCTAGAGGTAGAAGAAAGAAGGTTGGCCGTTGGATCTTTAATCTAACGGCCGAGAAAATTGGCTTACCTATAATATATTTTCAAGCTTGCTTACATACAGCCGTTGTCGTGAAAAATCTCGCCCCCGCCGGCGCAAATCATCACCGATCTACCTAGCGCCTTTTCGAACCGCCGCCCAGCGGAAGCCTTGCAAACTCCGGAAGAGAACTCCGCAAGCACCAGGCCTCTGCAGTAGCAGTCCCCATGGCTGTCTGGCACTCTGGCTGCCCGCCGCCTCCAGCCCAAGTTGGCAACCGTGTCCAGATCCAACTTGATAACAAGAAGAGGCTGCAACTTTGAGTTGGGCACATGTGCTGCTCGACGCTTTTGGTCACCGCAGCACGAATGCACGGAAGCAGGCGGTTGATTGGTTTTTGGGGGACGAAGCTGTGTCAAACCAGTTGGTGTTGCACTTCCGGACGGTGAGCAGGGTGTCGCAGCCGCCGCACTGGAACGCCACCGCCCCATCATGTATCCAATTGCATCGTAGCCCCGTAGGAAGTAGCTCGGGCGCGCGTTCATGTTGGACGATCCGCGCGCGGTGCTCTCACGAGCTGGGCGCCGGGCTTGGCGAGGAGCAGCCGGGCCCGGGCGCGCCGGTGGGAAACATCGGGATTCAGGCGGAGGCTGTCTTCCCGCAGCGACGGCGTCCACCTTGCGCCTCACGGACCTCGGCCTTTGTGCCATGACCTCAGCAAGCGACGGTGTCGGGCGGCTGCGCCGGTCGCCGGTCCTGAGCCGGGAGCTTGTGGCAGGCAGTCGTGGACCGGACGGCGACGGTGTTGATGCTTTGCACAGGCGCCGCGTGCGCGCCAGCCTGGATCAGCAGCAGCAGCGCCGCCGCCGCTCATAGGGAGTAGACCATCCGCATGATTCCGCGGAGGAGCCGGTGGGCTCGCTACTCCGGCAGCGGCGGGCGGAGCCATGCAACACGCCAACACCAACGCAAAGAGGCGAGATGGTTCATAGCACAACGAATTTTGCCACATCAGCGGCGGGCGCTCCCAACCCAACGCACGTATCTTGACACAACCTCAGATGCACAAGAGAAAAGTCAAACGGCACTCAAGCGCAAGGTGAAAGTCCTGTGTGACCGCGGCGCGCGGAAAAGGGGCAGGTGGTGAAGCGGCGGGCGGCATCGGGATGGTGCTCGCGAACACCGGGCAGAGCGGCGAGGCAATCGTGGCGGACGACCGCTTGCTCCCCGCCGATGCCGGCGACGCCATAAGGAGGTACGTGGAGTCGGATGCCGGCGCGGAGGTGGCGCTAAGCTCTGCCACTGCCAGCACCACGTTCGACGTGCACCCGATGCCGGTGGTGGCCCCGTTTAGCTCCCGTGGGCCGAACAGCCCAGTGGCGTAGCTGCTCCTGCCGGATGTGGTCTTACCGAGGGTGAACATTTCGACTTGGTAGCACATCGACGGGCGCCGGCCGGCCACGTTCAACATCTTGTCAGGCGAGTGCACGCTCTGCTGCTGCACGAAAACGATACAGCTTGTAGTACAAAGTGACAGTTATTTTTAGCACATTGCACCGGGACACCTTTACAGCTAGCCGTAGAAGCCATGCAAGTGTTCTAGTACTACCGTCATCTCCGGATGTCGTGCATCACGTACCGTCAACTACCACTGCGAGCTTCCACCGCAAAAAAAGGGCGATTTGATTATTTGCCACCCTTTACTTTGGGCTTTGGTATTTTGCCACAGATTACATTGTAATTGATCAGATGCCACACCTTAGTTCGCACTTTGTTCTTTTGCCACTTGTGTACACAAAAATAATCTTCGCAAAGAAGAAATGACTTAAGTGCACAATGCAGCGGACACTTTTGCCCTTTTACCTGTTTGACTAAAACACACAGTCTGCTCCCTCAATCGGGATGAACTCTAGCCCGTGCTCACTCCTGACACAGCCGCCACCGCTGCCGTCGCCCTGCTGCTCCCCGGAGGCCCCTGCTGCCCCGCCACCACCTCTCCCTCTTGCTCCTCTTGCATCTCCTCGCCCCCCCTGGTGCTCACGGCGTCTCCACGAGCTGCTCTTGCCGGCCGCCGCTGCTCCCCGTCTCAACCTGCTGCTGCTCGAAAGACTAGTGGTGTTAAGCTTGTGAAGTAGTAGTTGTTAGTGTTGTTGCAAGAGATGTAATCAGATTGTAAGAGTTATGTAGTAATGTTTTTTCTTGGACAGTACTGTATGTACGCCATGATGCCAAACTTTGTCATTTGAGAGTGTTTTATCATATTGAAGTTGCTCTCCAACCATTGATCCAAATGAGCTGCAAATTTCCCAGAATATTTATTATTAGATTGTTAAATTTCTGTAATTTTTCGAATTTATTCTGATAACTTTCAAAATCTGGTCAAACTAGTTGATCTGAAACTTGAAATGCATGGAAACGTTGAACCTTTGATCGAAATAAGTTGAAAATTTCCCAGCATAGTTAGAATTTCATTGTTGAATTTCTGTAAATTTTAGAATATTTTTCAAGGACTTTCAAAATTTGGTCAAAATTTACAACTGAAAAATTGAATTTGAATTTCCTCCAAAATGTCTCATCCAAATGAGCTCAAATTATACCAGAATAGTCACATGTATATGGTGTTTTTATGGAATTATTTCAATTTTTCTGGGTTGTTAAAAAAATGTTCAAAATTTGGGCAGCATTTTGGCCCAATTTGGACATCATTTTGTTTGTTTTTCTGACTTTTCACAAAAAATTATACACATATGATCCAAAATATAACATATCTTTTGAGATGAACATATTCATGTACCATCACACAAATTGAACACAATATAGCATAAAACTGATATTTCACATTTTCATACATCATCTAATATAAGGCTATGATGTTGCACAAATTAGTAGGGGCTGCCAAGTCTGACATATTACAACCGAAAGCATAGAGAACATAGAAGATGATGCACAACACTAGATCTTCCTTCTCTTCGGGGTCAACTTCCTAGCTTTCGAGGTTGAGGTTGGGGTAGGTTGCTGCGATGCCTCATCAGCCAATGCCATAGCCAACATCCTCCATGTGTTGAGAAATATAAGATTTGGAAGAAAAAAAATTAACATTACAAAGAACAATTGATGTGTTTACCTTCTAGTCACAACATACTACTAGATCATGATTGGCGCGCGTTGCTGCACCCGTCTATTATTACAATAGAATGGTAGAACTTTTCATCAATATATAGATAACAAAATGTGAAAAGCATAAATGAGGGCTCCTGTTGTAGTGGGAAAAAAATGAGGTGAGAACATATAGAAGGATCATTTGACATTTGCATCATGTGGTGCCCACTCATACTGAGAGAAGATGGTAGGTTAAGATTGAAATAAAAATGTAAATAACTCAAATACGATGCCTCGATAAATGACTGGGCGGATTCTATTTTACAAGCTTGAACATTCTTAAGAAGTGCTAAAATGAACGTATATGGGAGTGAGAGGTCAAATACAGCTTTTAATACCAACACCATGAAAGAATCCTTCACTTTGTCAACTTTCGATACTAAAAAAGGAGAACGGATAAAACCTTTGATTATGGTAAACCGCACATGTTTTCAACAGATAGGCTAGTAATTTGGAGCAGAGAGAGCCTTGGCTCAGTGGTTGGGTATGTGGTTGTGCAACCCAACGACCCGAGTTCAATTCCCAGAATTGACAGGTGATGCACAGGGGTTTTCCCCAGTTTATTGAGGATCAAGCTTGATGTGTGGTGGAACCACTCATCAAGAAATATCTTGATACTCATTTAAAAAATTCTGAGGACCATGTTTATCTTGGTACTCATACTAAAATGGCCGTATGCATCCTTAGTTGGTGCAGAGGCCGGGAA
>NC_057797.1:740293229-740314850 GCF_018294505.1 Triticum aestivum | reverse complement strand
CAGCCGTCGTCGGGCTTGCCCGCGCGGCGGTAGGCGGCGGCGGGGGCTTCCTCGCGCACCTGCCTCGACCTCTGGAGAGCCCGCCCCCCACCCCGCATCGGGCGCCGCCGCCCGCTTTCCCTGGTGGCCGCCGAGGCCGGCCCGCTGTGGCGGCTGCCGCCGGCGTTGTCGCCCTGCGTCTATCGCCGGGGACGGCTCTGCCCATCAGATCCGGTCGCCTTGCTCGATCTGGCGGCTGGTGGGCCGCAGTTTGCCGGATCCGCCAGATCTGGCCGGCGTGGCCTTGCCTCGGCCCGGCTTGGATGATCGCGGTGTGGTGCTCCCTGGTGGCGGTGGTGTGGGTCGTTCTTCATGTTTCGACAGGATGTGTGCGGTGGATGGATGCCGGGGCGGCGGCCTCGGGCGGTGTGGACGGCGTTGCCTCTTCGGTGGGCGACGGTCGTGGGTGCTGGTGGTCCGCGACTTCGGCCGTGCGGGCGGCGAGGTCTCGGTGGACGTCTACTACAGTGGGCTGGGGTGCCCCGTCACCCGGCGTGCCTGCTGTGATGAAGTCCAACGCTTTCTCCGGCTGCGTGCGCTCCACTGGCCAGTCTTTGGCTGGGTGGATGGGATGGGGGCGGGACCGGGGGAAACCCTTGGCCGTCGGCGGAGGCCACGACAATGGCGGCGTCTTTGCTGGGCGTCGGTCCCCTTCTTGGAGGCCTTGTCGAGGTCCTTTCCCGTCCTTCACCGTGATCTTCCTTTGGGCGAAAGCTCTAGTTCCCCTTGCGGGCGACGGCGTCGTACCCTCGTCGCGCTCCTTCTTGAAGGCGTCGCCTGGGGTCCTCGGAAGCATGGTGGGTGCTTTGCGGTGCGTGTGAGGTGTTTGGCGGCGGCATTGTGTGCAGCGTTTCACCTATTCTCCGCCGGTCTTCGTCCTGTGGTAGTGCTCCTTCTGCTTGGAGATGGACTAGCGTAGATGGTGGTCGTCGTTTGGTGCCTTGATGGCGTCGATGGCGGAGGATCCTACCAAGGTTGGCACCTCAATCTGCTCTGAAGATGGACTAGTGGAAGATGGCGGCGACGACACATGTGAGTGCGTCAGACCGGATTGTGCCCCGAACCCGGTATGTGGCTCGGTCGGGGCCTCCGGCTTTAGATGTTAGGCTTAGGTGAGAGGTCTGGGTATTTGGTCCAGCTTGCACCCCCTTCATCATATGGATAGGAGTAGTGGCAGATGTTGCCAAGATGGCGGATTCAGGCATATTGTTGTACTACTTTGTAAGGTCCTCGAGAATAATCAATAAAATGGCCGTATGCATCTCCCAGATGCAGAGGCCGGGGGTCATCCTCCTTTTCTAAAAAAAAAAAAAAGTAATTTGGAGTTCTTTTCTTAGATGGCTATATCTCTCTACCCTTTTTCTTTCGGCAGACTTTTTATAATGAATGATTTGTCTTTATTGCAATTTATGAATATGGATATCTTGCACTATGTAAGAAAGGTTTTAGTATTGCAGAAGTTGTGATCAATGCAGTATCCTCAGCAGCAAGCAAGCACAAGCAGCAGCGGCAGCGGCGGCCGCATAAGCAGCAGCAGCTCATAGCGGCAACAGCAGGAACGCACAAGCAGCAGGAACAATTCAGGGAAATACTACGCATACACTGTTGTTTTGCCTTGATTTGTGTTAATTTTGTTAACTGAGGACATAAACAACGGCTGCACTAATCCCAATCCTGGCTTCTTGCTATGGGGCGCTCCACTCTATCCTCGGCCCTTGGTCATTCCCAAGCAGCAGCGGCGGCTGCACACAGCAGAGGCAGCGGCTAAAGACTGGAGGAGCGGCGGAGGCATAAGCAGCAGCACATAGCGCGGCATCAGCAACAGCAGCACATAGCAGCGGCGCCGAGAATCACGGGCACAACCCAGCCGGCCGCCGCCGCTCTGCGTGCTGCTCACCCTAACCCTAGGTCGCCGGGGAGAGGAGCGGGAGAGAGGGACTCACCTCCTGGCCGGGATGTAGCCGCCGCCGTCTCCTGTGCGGGAGAAGGGGATAAGAACGAGAACGACGACCGAAGCTCTCGAGCGATTCCTGGTCAATCGATTGGCAAGGGTATTTTGGTATTTTTTTGCAGGACCCACTTGCCAGAGGGCAAATTAGCAAAGTGCCAGGTAAAGGATGTCATTGGGTCAATTACAAAGTAAGGGATGGCAAATTATCAAAGTACAAATAAGTAGTGGCAAAAGATCAAATTCCCCGCAAAAAAAAGTACCACGGCGAGCTGACAAACATCAGAGCCATTGGTATGGTGTATTCCGCAAAGGTCAGCAGCTCGTGCTCAACAAGGCAGGGGGGCTGCTGCTATCACCATCGACACCCTTCGTCGCGGCAATATGTCGAGCACCTCGGAGGCATGTTGTGATCCAGCATCATATTGAGGACTTGGGGGTTGTTGCCCCTCGTAGTCGCTGCCCGCGAAGTCGACAGCGGGGAACGACGCCTGGAGAGCAGACAAGCTTGTGACGGTTGACCAAGTGGAGGTGGGTCGGCAAGCCAGAGTGGGCCCCTATGGTTAGTGACAGAAGCTAGTAATCCCGACCGAGATCATCCTTTTCCCAGTGTGACAAACAGATCTAATTGACTGGGATCAGTAAGTCTAGGGTGTCAACTTCTGGGATTAGAATGTGAAGGTTTGATTTTAACTGACTCTACAGAGTTTTAAGGTTTATTGTGGACTTTTTTCTATGGGTAGTGATAGGCATCGGAGCGCCGACTCAAATTTAGGCCGGTCACGCGCGACGCGCGAGCCGCCCGATCAAACCAGCCATGGACTATCTGATTCCCTTCCCTTTCTTCTCCAACACGCACCAGATCCATGCGGGCAGCAGGAGAGGCCCCGCCCAGCTTGCCGGCTCCTCCAAGCGCCGCTGCCCCCGCCATACGTCTCACTCGTTGCTGCCCCGCCGTCCATCTCCACCGTCGTTTCCCTCACCCCCCCTTGCAACACCCCATGTGTAACTCGTCCATGGTTGCTTGCAGCCTCCACCCCATAGTGGGTGCAGCTCCCCCGACTTGTGGTTGCGGCATTGGGTGCACCGTCCTGCCGTCCTCACCGTCGACGCTCACTGCAGGGGTGCATGCTGCACGCACCTCCGTTCACCATCGTAGAAAACCAACTTAACGGTGGTAGTTTTTTTTTTTGAAAAACAAGATTTTTTTTTTGAATGTGTCGAACAATTTTTAAAAATATGAAAACTTTTTGAATGAACAAATTTGAAAAAGGGAACCTTGTTTGAAATTCAACATTTTTTGAAAACATGAACATTTATTGAATTTGATGAACCAAATTATGGAAGCAGGAATTTTTCAAAATTTTAAACAAAATGTTGAATCCCCGAACATTTTAGTAAAAAGGGAAAGGGGAAAAGAAACAAAATTTTGTAAACAAGAACATTTTTTGAAATTCAAAAACAAAAATTCAAAACATGAACATTGTCTAAAAATTGTAAACAATTTTCAAATGATGCAAACAAAATTTGAAATTTTCGATCATTTTTTGTAAAACAAGAACATATATTGAAAATTCTAATAATTTGTAAAACCCATTTTTAATTCTTTTTGAATAAGAAATAAAAAAGGAAAAGCCGGAAAACCAAAAAATGAACAACAAAAAAAGGAAAAGGCAACAAAAAATATAAAGAAACAGAAGAAAAGAGGGAAAACGGCTCTGATAACCTTCTAGAAGGTTCCTCAAAACGGACATGAACCTGCTAGAAGGTTCCGAAAACCGAACGAACGAGATCACCTAACTAGGTCGGCTCAATGCGCTCGATCCTTATGCGTCTGTTCACACGACGAGCATGAAATAGGGATTTCCTGTATATAGACTCGGTTTGGGATTTTGTTTTGAGATAAAGGGATTTTCGTTTCTAAGTTACGGACTTGACCCGGATTTTTGTTGTTGAGGAAAAAGGGCCTTTCCCAGGGAACACCATGGAACAGAGGATCCACAGAAGTTAGATCCAATCTCAAGGGAGTCTCTCGCCCCAGGAGGCCAAGAACACCATGGACCAGAGGAGGAAATCTTTCCCCGTCTAGGGGAGAGGTAGAGGAGCAAGGAAAGGGCCTCTCCCCCTCTCTTCTGGTGGCTCCGGAGTGCTGCCAAGGGAACCAACATTGCGGCGATCGTCTCCATCAACTTCGCCGTCTTCATCAACATATCCACCACCTTCCTCCCTCTATATGCAGCGGTCCATCCTACAAACCTCTGTAATCCCGTACTTGAACATGATTTTTGATACTATGAATTACTAGTAATTTGTGTATTATGTATAATCACAATACAAATTCATTAAATTAAAATTAAACCACCTATGTTTTGATAAAATTATCATTTAATTTTGAAAATTATATTTCCGCTTTCTAGTGGAAACTCTTTTTGCTCTTCACTTCTAATCACAGTAGCACAAATATTTGTAATAACATCATATATTATGAAATTAAGGGAGATGTTTTTTAAAGTTAAATTTGAAATACAGAGAAAATTAGTTTGGTCTAATTAATTTACCTTTTCAGACCTTTAAGTCGTAATTTTCTCATAATTTTTATTTCATTCATGTGCCCTCAACCTCATGGTGTTTTAAGTAAACTAACATCATGTAAAAAAATACTGCATCTAAATTTTCTACAAGATGGTTGAATATTTCTTTCACAAGTCAGCACTACTGCCATGTGCTACTCTTTTATATGGTGTACTGCTTCTTTTGAGAAAAAAAACTTCTTCCATGCATTCTACAGTAAACTGCTAGTACTATGGTACTATTGGCTGCTGGGTAGCATCTGCATCGACATTTCTCTAGGCACTTCTAGCCTGTATTGGTGTCAGGGTTTTCGTCACCGCTCGAAATTTCGAGATTTACCACGGTTACCGCATATTTCGGCCCCCCTTGGTAAATGGGCATTTTGAGCTAAAAAATTCGAATTTTTCCTTTTTTTGAATTCAAAAGCTCAATGTATAGTGAAGTATGGCAGCAATTGACAGCACGCGTGTAGACAACACTCCACTGAGCTAGTAGCTCTTTTATGATAAATATAAGTTCAAGTGCTATCTATATCTATTTTAAAAGAATTTGAATTCAAAATTTAATTTTAAATTTCGTTTGAATTTCATTTGAAATTTGCTCGAAATTTCATTTGAAATTTGCTCAAAATTTCATGGTAACCATGGTAACTACGTCAACGGCCCCTCTCGGTAAATATGTACCATTCGGTAACCAAAAGTTTGATTGGCGTACACTACATGGCCAGCTCACTGTGTAAAGCTAGGTCCTCACGTGGAAGTTCTGAACCAAACGTCACATCACATGGCTGATGAGAGGAGAATGGTGCCCTATAGCGAATCCCTGGCTTACTGGCCGTAGGATTGTCAGATCTAACGGCACTTGTGCGGACATGTTTTTTGAACTTAGAATCATTTAACTACAGCCGTCTGATTGTAAAGACCCAACGGCTCGTATGTCATATTATTGGTACACTATATAATAGTATAGATATTATCCAATTATTTGTTTCATCGCTTTAATGTCTGAGTAGATTATTTTTGTCCTATGAGTTAATTAATGACCGTCATTTGTTTGAGTTGCATGTTTTATTTTGTTGTTGTCCTTTTGGTGCGCACCATATGAATGCACGCATACGTGGATCACACTTAAGGGTTAGTTGTACATTGAAGAGAACTATGCATAGGCCGGCCGGAGTGGTAGATATTTCCGTGGCTGAGTGTAGGGATCGATAGATATAGGATGAAAGGTGACCAATTTATCTTAATGCTATGGTTGAGTTTACCTTAATGAACACATTAGTATTTGCGATGCTTGCTAATAATTTAATTCAGAAGTACGTATGAACTCCAAGTACAGATAATATGTTAGCAGTGCTATCTGAACTGCAAAAATATTAGAAGAAAATGGGCATACTTTTTTTAAACAAGATGGCACACAAAGCGCCAAACTTTATCATTTCAGCTCAGTAGCAACATGCACCATGACACAAAGCCCTGGAACTGAAAATTAGAAAGAAGAGAAATTGCAGGGCAAGTCATATTCCTATGAGCTGAAGAAAAACAAAACACATATGATCTTAGAACCTGGTGATCTTAGAACCCGGTGAGCTACATTGTGAGCAATACCATTGATCTCCTTAGAAATATGAAACACCTGAGACTGAAGATCTGTGGAGTAGCATAAGAAATCGGCTAAAAACTTTTCTAATAGTCCAAGGAGTAGTAGACTCTGTAATCTCTCTGCTAGCCACCAGTGACGCCAAAGATAGACAATCAGTGAGGAAAGTGTGCCGAGAAATGTGAGTCTCTTGGGCATTTGAGCTGCTAAAAGAAGGGCCAAAGCTTCAGCTTGCAAAGTAGTATTTGTGATGATGGTAGAGGCTTGAATCTGCACACTAACATCCATCTGATCCTGTGGCAAAGAAAGGTAAATACCAATTCCAGTAGCAGCAGCACCTTGTGATAAACCTGGGATTTTTTTGCACTTGAAAGCTTCAATTGAGTATATTTTGGCCCTGCTACAAGAAGGTCATACCTAATTGTTCTCCCCTGCAAAGGAACCTATTTAGTAGGAATTGAGGTACAAGTAGGATTTTGAGACTGTATCTGATGAGAATGTTGGACAAGATCAGTAGTATCATTAGACAGAGAGTGACATCAACATTAACATGGTAAGTGAAATCTTTTCTTCTATAAAAAATATGGTTATTCCTAGATTTCCAAAGACATCACATAAATTGGGAATGTATTAACAGAAGCTTGCAGATGATTCACATTAAGCAAAGCAAGGACAATGCTATGTATATTGGAATAACTCTGAACTACCACATCTGTTCTAATGAACCACAGATGACAAAACCAAGCATCTCTCGCAAAATCACAACGGAAAAACAGGTGCATCTCATCCTCTTGCTGGCCACATCTACAACAAAATTGAGATATATGAATAGAGAAGCGGCCAGCTCTCAAACCTGTAGGAGGAGCTTTTCGAAGGAGTCTCCAAGCGAAAGTTTGGACCCTAGGAATCATCATCTTGAGAAGATCTTTGACCTGCAAAGAAACTTGTGAAGGAGTATGTCTTGGGTTGGCATGAATATCCTGTGCACACACAATTTGTAAGTAGATTCGAAGTACAGAGCATTAGGAGTCATATCCCAACAAAGAATATCTGGATTGTCCTCATGAATTATACTAGTCTGAATAATAGCAGACGCTAAAGGCTGTTGGAAGAGAGTGTTGATGAGATTAATGTCCCAAACTTTCTGATTAGGTAGCCAAAGGTCCTTAACTAGAGAAGGGTAAATGTATCCAGGAGGCTGAATGATGAGCTGATAATAAACAAAAGTCCAAAGAGGACACCAAGGGGTACTCCAAATCAAGAAATTTCCTTGTGTTAACTGCTACCTCTTGAGCACTGCGTTGGTTTTCCCTTGAAGAGGAAAGGGTGAAGCAGCAAAGTAGCGTAAGTATTTCCCTCAGTTTTTGAGAACTAAGGTATCAATCCAGTAGGAGGCTACACGCGAGTCCCGCGCACCTACACAAACAAATAAATCCTCACAATCAACGCGATAAGGGGTTGTCAATCCCTACACGGTCACTTACTAGAGTGAGATCTGATAGATATGATAGTATAATATTTTTGGTATTTTTGTGATAAAGATGCAAAGTAAAATAAAAGCAAAGTAAAAAGAAACGGAAACAACTAAGTGTTCGAAGATTAATATGATGGAAAATAGACCCGGGGGCCATAGGTTTCACTAGTGGCTTCTCTCAGGAGCATAAGTATTTTACGGTGGGTGAACAAATTACTGTTGAGCAATTGACAGAATTGAGCATAGTTATGAGAATGTCTAGGTATGATCATGTATATAGGCATCACGTCCGAGACAAGTAGACCGACTCCTGCCTGCATCTACTACTATTACTCCACACATCGACCGTTATCCAGCATGCATCTAGAGTATTAAGTTCATAAGAATAGAGTAACGCTTTAAGCAAGATGACATGATGTTGAGGGATAAATTTATGCAATATGATAAAAAAAACCATCTTGTTATCCTCGATGGCAACAATACAATACGTGCCTTGCTGCCCCTACTATCACTGGGAAAGGACACCGCAAGATTGAACCCAAAGCTAAGCACTTCTCCCATTGCAAGAAAGATCAATCTAGTAGGCCAAACTAAACTGATAATTCGAAGAGACTAGCAAAGATAACCAATCATACATAAAAGAATTCAGAAGATTCAAATATTGTTCATAGATAAACTTGATCATAAACCCACAATTCATCGGTCTCAACAAACACACCGCAAAAGAAGATTACATCGAATAGATCTCCATGAGAAAGGGGGAGAACATTGTATTGAGATCCAAAAAGAGAGAAGAAGCCATCTAGCTAATGACTATGGGCCCGAATGTCTGAGGTAAACTACTCACACTTCATCGGAGAGGCTATGGTGTTGATGTACAAGCCCTCCGTGACGGATGCCCCCTCCGGCGGAGCTCCGGAACAGGCCCCAAGATGGGATCTCGTGGGTACAGAAGGTTGCGGCGGTGGAATTAGGTTTTTGGCTCCATATCTGATCGTTTGGGGTACGTAGGTATATATAGGAGGAAGGAGTACGTCGATGGAGCAACGTGGGGTCCACGAGGGTGGAGGGCGCGCCCCCTACCTCGTGGCTTCCTGCTTGATTTCTTGACGTAGGGTCCAAGTCCTCTGGATCATGTTCGTTTCGAAAATCACGTTCCCGAAGGTTTCATTCCGTTTGGACTCCGTTTGATATTCTTTTTCTGCAAAACTCTGAAATAGGCAAAAAACAATAATTCTGGGCTGGGCCTCCGGTTAGTAGGTTAGTACCAAAAATAATATAAAAGTGGATAATAAAGCCTAATAATGTCCAAAACAGAAGATAATATAGCATGGATCAATAAAAAATTATAGATATGTTGGAGACGTATCAGTGGGTTGTGCCCACCTCAGTGGCCTCCCACACTGCCTCTTTGCTCTATAATTACCCCAATATTCTAGAAACCCTAGGGGAATCGATGCAAAGCAATTCCAGCCGCCGCAAGTTCCAGAACCACCAGATCCAATCTAGACAACATCGTGGAGGGGTTCATCATGCCCATTGGTGCCTCTCCGATGATGCATGAGTAGTTCTTTGTAGACCTACGGGTCCATAGTTAGTAGCTAGATGGCTTCCTCTCTCTCGTTTGATTCTCAATACAATGGTCTCTTGGAGATCCGTATGATGTAACTCTTTTGGCGATGTGTTTGTTGGGATCGGATGAACTTTGAGTTTATGATCAGATCTATCTTTTTATCCATGAAAGTTATTTGAGTCTTCTTGATCTCTTATATGCATGATTTTTATAGCCTCATATTTCTTCTCCGATTTTTGGGTTTTGTTTGGCCAACTTGATCTATTTATCTTGCAATGGGAAGATGTGCTTTTGTGATGAGTTCGATCTTACGGTGCTTGATACTAGTGACAGAAAGGGAATCGACACGTATGTATCGTTACCATTAAGGATAAAAAGATGGGGTCTATTTCTACATAAATAGATCTTGTCTACAGCATGTCATCATTCTTATTGCATTACTCCGTTTCTCCATGAACTTAATACACTAGATGCATGCTGGATAGCGGTCGATGTGTGGAGTAATAGTAGTAGATGCAGGCAGGAGTTGGTCTACTAATCTTGTACGTGATGCCTATATAATGATCATTGCCTAGATATCGTCATGATTATTTGAAGTTCTATCAATTGCCCAACAGTATTTTGTTTACCCACCATTTGCTATTTTTCTCGAGAGAAGCCACTAGTGAAACCTATGGCCCCCGGGTCTCTTCTTTAATATATTTTCCTTTGCGATCTATTTTATTTGCTTTTATTTTCAGATCTATTAAAACAAAAATACAAAAATACCTTACTACACTTTATTTTATTTTGCGTTTGATCTATCAATATTTACAACTTTCTCCCATCCACGTGCCAATTTCTGGCACCGTTACCCAAAAGGGATTGACAACCCCTTCAACACGTCAGGTTGCTAGTATTTGTAATTTGTGTACATGTGTTGTTTACATAGTGTTGCTTGGTTCTCCTACTGGTTCGATAACCTTGGTCTCATTACCGAGGGAAATACCTACCGTCGTTGTGCTGCATCATCCCTTCCTCTTTGGAGAAATACCGACGTAGTCTAGCAGACATCATAAAGCCATTCTCAAAAGATATAAGTGAAGTGTGTGAAGCATTCTATAAATCAACCAAGGATTATCTCATACCAGCATGGTGCATAAAAATAAAATGGAAAAATAAACACAAAAGACTCTCCAAGAATTTGCACATATCATGTGACAAATAAAAATATAGCTCAAAGTAAAATTACCGATGGTCGTAAGAAGAAAGAGGGGAGACCTTCCGGGGCATCCCCAAGCTTAGTTGCTTGGGGGTCCTAGAATATTACCTTGGGGTGCCTCGTGCATCCCCAAGCTTAGTCTCTTGCCACTCCTTATTCCTTCATCCATCGTGATCTCACCCAAAACTTGAAAACTTCAATCACACAAAACTTAACAAAAACCCTCGTGAGATTCGTTAGTATAATAAAACAAATCACCACTTTAAGTACTGTTGAAAACTCATTCATATTTTATTTTCCATTATAACTACTGTACTCTAACTTCACCATGGCTTATATCACTGATACAATCCATAGATTCATTAAAACACGCAAAACAATGCATCAAAAATAAAATCTGTCAAAACAGAACAGTCTATGGCAATCTGAACATCCACCATACTTCTGTAACTCCAAAAATCCTGAAAAATTAGGACAAAATAAATTTGTACATAAGTATTGTGTAAAAAAATTCAGAAACTTTTGACGTTCCAATAAAAAATGTAAATTCACGCACTACAGCTAAAGTTTTTGTTTTTACGCTGCACAACCAAACAAGCAATCTAATCATCCTAAAGGCAAATCTTGGCACATTATTTTTATAATACAATGGATTTGTACAAGAGGATAATTATTTTTTGTTGAAAATTTTCTGTAATGAAGGTTTGCAAACTTTCCATGGGCATGAACAAAGTTCAAGGAGCTCCTCCACTTCAACGGTGCTCGTCTTTTCTTACTTTCACTTTTCTTTTTGAAAAGTTTTAGGTTCCCCTCTATATTTTTTTGTTTTTAAACTTTATAAAAGCACACAACAGAATAAAATGACTCTCTAAAACTTCCGAGTTGTCTCCCTGGCAGCACTTTCTTTAAAGCCATTAAGCTAGGCATATAGTGCTCAAGTTATGGATCCACCCGGATCCCAAGGTATATCAAAGCCAATCTTAATTAACAATGATTTGTAATTTAGTATTGAGCACAAAGTAACATATATAAGTAACGATGAAGTCTAACTCTCTTCCTATGCATCGACATGTCATAAAAGAACAATTCATGCACATCAAGTAAAGGCCAATGCATAGTATAAACAGTTTTTTTGCAATTTTATCGTATTGGAAACATAGCGAGGCGGAGATGTAGTTCCTCTATCATAATAATTGCAAGTAGGAGCACCAAGCACATGCATATTATATCTATCAAAGTCATCTTGTGCAATAGTAGAACGCAACCCATTATATAGTCCTTAATAAGCGCAAACTTCTTCGATATACTGTAGTTGGGAGAATTCAAAAGGATAATAGGACTATCATGTGTGGGTGCAATTGCAACAATTTCATTCTTAACATAAGTAACTATAGCAAGTTCATTTCCATAAGCATAATTTATATTTGCATCATGGCCACAAGCATAGCAAGCATCAAGTTTATCAAAAAGGGATATTTCAAACGAATCCAAGGGATCATAGCATTGATCCTTCGGTAAGCACGAAGGGAAATTAATTAATGTATGGGATAAAGAGTTACTCTCATTAGAAGGTGGGCACGGGTGATCAATCTGCTCTTCCTCCTTTTGTTCTTCCCTCTCCTCCTCATCTTTTTCAACTAATGAGCTCACGGTGTCATCAATTTCTTCTTCCATAGATTCCTGCAAAATACTAGTCTCTTCTTGGACAGTGTTGACTTTCTCGATAAACTCATTAATATCAGCATTATATTCATAATTCTCATAGCAATATTTAAGTATAGCATAATTTTCAGGTCTGTAAACATCATCATCAAAATTTTCACACTTTTCAAACAAAGATTTAGTTTCATAAGCACCCTTAAAAGCAACAAATTCTTCTATTTGTTCCGCATCACAGTAATCATATATACCATTAGCATAAGAAGCCAAGGTTTCATTATCATTAAATTTACATGAAAAGGGAAGGTGTGGAGCCTTCATCCTAGAGCAACAAGTATAATCATATCTCTGACATAAATTCCAAGCATACCAATGTAACTTATGAATTTGATCCCATAACAGTTTCCCTTTTAGAGTCAAGCGATAATCCCTAAAGTATTCATGTTGATCCAACGTGTCTCCCATTATCAAGTTCGACGGGGTTTTCTCAGGATTATCAAAGTAGTGTTTAATACTTTCCACATGGCGAGCATCGAGGGTTTTAGGAGGTTCCCCATCTCCATGAGTAGCAAGTACACCTATTTTTTTGGTATTTCGTGTTCCATATCCATAACTAAAGATAGAGAACAACTTAGAGCAGAAAATAAAAACTACTTAGTGATAAAGCAAACAAGCCTACACGAGAATATTCACCCCACGCTATTGCTCCCCGGCAACGGCGCCAGATAAAGGTCTTGATAACACACAAGTGTAGGGGATCACTTGTAGCCTCTTTCGATAAGTAAGAGTGTCGAACCCAACGTGGAGATAAAGGTAGAACAAATATTCCCTCAAGTTCTATCGACCACCGATACAACTCTATGCATGCTTAACGTTCGCTTTACCTAGAACAAGTATGAAACTATAAGTACTTTGTAGGTGTTGTAGGGTAGGTTTGAAAGATAATAAAGAGCATATAAATAAAAACTAGGGGCTGCTTAGATAAAGAAACAATTAACTTAGTCTAGCGAGCGTGGAAAAGTGGTGGTAGGAGTTGCGGAATTGTCCCTAAGAAATTTACTACGTTACTAGACCGATAGCAAGTTTTATGTGGGAGAGGCCACTGCTAGCATGCCATCCCTTACTTGGAATTCTATGCACTTATGATTGGAACTCCAGCAAGCATCCGCGACTACTGTCATTCATTAAGGTAAAACCCAACCATAGCCTTAAGATATATTGGTCCCCCTTCAATCCCATATGCATCAATTTCGATGCTAGGATGAAGCTGCTGTCACGCTTGTCCTCTAATACATAGTCCTATCAACATACAACTAACCCTATGGTGTGATCCACACGCACGCTCATATGATGGGCACCAAAGGACAACAACATAACCACAAGCAAATTAAACCAATCATAGCAATTGACCAATCACCAATAGGACAACAAAAATCTACTCAGGCATCATAGGATGGCAACACATAATTGGGTAATAATATGAAGCATAAAAAACCATGTTCAACTAGAGGGTACAGCGGGTTGCGGGAGAGTGGACCGCTGAATATAGATGAGGGAAGGTGATGAAGATGTTGGGGAAGATGATGGAGGTGTTGGCGTAGATCGCTGTCACACGATGATTTCCCCGGCGGCGTTCCGGCGCCACCGGGAGAGAGGGGGAGAGAGCCCCCTCCTTCTTCTTCTTCCTTGGCCTCCCCCTAGATGGAGAAGGGTTTCCCCTCTAGACCTTGGCCTCCATGGTGGTGGAGGGGCAGGAGCCCCTCCGAGATTGGATCTCTCCCTCTGTTTCCTTTTGTTTCTGCGTTCGCTGATTCTGGTCTTTCACTGTTTCTTGAATTCCCGGAGATCCGTAACTCTGTTTGGGCTAAAATTTTAACACGATTTTTATCTGGATATTAGCTTTCTTGCGGCGACAGAAGGGCACCGAAGACCTTACGGGGTGGCCACAAGCCTCCTGGTCGCGCCCTGGGTAGGGGGCGTGCCTCCAGGGCTTGTGGGCCCCACGTGCATCGTCTCGCGTTGATTCCAATTCCCAAAAATGACATATATTCCAATAAAACTCTATAAGTTTTTATTGCATTTGAACTTCGTTTGGTATGGATACTCAGCGAAACAAAAAACATGCAACAAACAGGAACTGGTACTGGGCACTAGATCAATATGTTAGTCCCAAAAATAATATAAAAAGTTGCCAAAAGTATATATGAAAGTTGTAGAATATTGGCATGAAACAATCAAAAAATATAGATACGACGGAGACATATCAGAAAGTCTCGCATCAAATCGCTGGAACGTTAGGCAATGGAGAGTCCTTACAATCAATAATGATGCGAGGAGTAGGGTTTGCCATGCAACAAATGCACTAGAGCTATAAGTCAATGAAAGCTTGCTATGAAAACTAAGTGGGTATGCATCCAACTTGCTTGCACATGAAAACTCGAGCATTTGAGGAAGCTCATCATCAGAATATGGAAGTCAAGTTCTATAATGTAAAAATTCCACTAGTATATGAAAGTGACAAAACATGGAGACTCCCTATATGAGGAACATGGTGTTACTTTGAAGCACAAGTGTGGTAAAGGATAGTAACATTGCCCCTTCTCTCTTTTTCTTTTCTTTTTTCTCTCATTTTTTACAACAATATCATGAACCTCATACCCACTTTTTCGAGGACTCGTCAATTTCCACCATTCTTTTCCTCGCTTGGACAATGCTCTAATAATGATGATCATCACACTTCTATTTACTTACAACTAGATAAACGTAATGATAGGACTACACATGAATGCCTCGGGCAATGTACCAGGATGTGCAATGATCTAGCATAATAATGAACGGTGGTTGTGCCACAAATATCATGCCAGCTCTATGATCATACAAAGCAAAATGACAATGAATGATCAAGTCATTTGTATAGTAACGTTGGAAGTTGCATGGCGATATATCTCGGAATGGCTATGGAAATGCCATAATAGGTAGGTATAGTGGTATTTTGAGGAAATATATAATAAGGCTTATGTTTGATAGAGCATATCATATCACGGGATTTGGATGCACCAGCGAAGTTTGCACCAAGTCTCGAGCTGAGAATGGGCAATGCACGGTACCAAAGAGGCTAGAAAAATATGGATACGTAGAAGTGCTTATAGTCCACAACACACATTAGTCATAAAGAACTCAAATACTTATTGTGAAATTTTATTAGCCCTGAAAGCAAAGTCCTACTAGCATGCCCTCTAGGTGGGAGGTTGGTAGGAGTTAACCATCGCGCGCCCCTGATCCGAACAACACAAAGGATATCAATCAAGTATAAGCATGCTCTAACTTCCTATCTATGCCACAACCAACACTTTAATGAGGTCGAAATCACAAACCTTAAAAACACCGATATTTTTAGTAACTAATGTTTATCAACTAGTAAACTTCCATATTATAACTTCAATATCGTTGATCATACACTTCGTATTCAGTGATCTACATGAAAGTTTTTACTATACCACTCTCGTATGCCTATCATTTTCGGAAGAAGCATATAACTCATACAAATTGCCACTACCTATTCAGCTCTCAAAAAGATATAAGCGAAGGATGAGAGTGCAAATAATTTCAATAAAATATAAGTACCGCCATGCTCTAAAGATATAAGTGAAGCACATGAGCAAACTGCCTTTACACAAAAGATTTAAGTGAAGCATAATAAGCATCCTAATAAATTGAGATGAATGTGTGTCTCTCATAATTGGTGTGATCAGTAAACAATGATTGTAAAAACAAGCAAAAAATGAAACTATAATGCACGATGCTCCAAGCAAAACATATATCATGTGATGAATAAAAACATATATAGCTCTGAGTGATATTACTGATAGATTGGAGACGAAAGAGGGGATGCCTTCCGGGAATCTACAAGCCTAGATCCTTGGATCTTCCTTGAATATTACCTTGGAGTGCCTTGGGCATCCCCATGCTTAGGGTCTTGCAGCTCCCTATTCTTTCATCCATCGTCATCTCACCCACAACTTGAAAACTTCAATCACACAAAACTCAACAAAATTTCATGAGATCCATTAGTATAATAAAATAATCGTTAACTTTAGGTGTTGTATAAATAGATTCATAATTGTTATTGCATAATTCCTACTGCATTCTAACTTCTCCATGACTTATTCTCCCCCCCCCCCAATACGATCCATAGAATCATCAAAAGAAGCACACTATGCAATAAAAAGATAATCTGTCTAAAACAAAACAATACGTAATGACAGATTTTTTTATCTATACTTCTGTATCTCCAAAAATTCTAAAAATTAGGACAACATAAAAAGTTTAAACCAGTATGTGTAAAATTTCAGCAATTGATCATGTCCCGGTAAAGAGAAACAATTTACGCACTGGAAGCTAAACTTCTGTTTTTGCACAAAACCAAATAAACTATCATCCTAAAGGCTTTACTGGGCACAAAACTCAAAAGAAAAGATACAAACATAATCATTACAGTAGCAATAATCATGTTGACTCAACAAAACAAAAAACAAATCAATAAAGATAACTATTGGGTTGCCTCCCAACAAGAGGTATTGTTTAATGCCCCTAGCTAGGCATAATGCATAGTTTCTAGTATTACCGTCCTTGTCCAATACGTTAATTATGCACCGTGATTTCCGAGGAGGCTTATCAAGCATATTCTCAGTCATGACACTCCTAGGCAGAAAGTCAAGAAATTTAGTATCCAATATAGGTTCCTTTGTTATATCAGTGAAGTTGGGGTGAACACTAATCATTTTAGATATAACTTCTCTGTACTAGATGAAGCACCCTTATTTTTAGGAACGTACATAAGCTTAGAATTCTTGTTTGTAGACGCCCTCTCATTAGATTTAATAGAAGAAAAACCTGAACCTAAATTATTAATGATCTTTTCCAGTTTCACAATTCTAGAGGGACTTTGTTCTACTCGGACGGTGATGGTTTCTCTATCCTTTAACAATTTTAATGTGGTTCCCACCTATGAGCCAAATTTAGTTACTTGGTTATGCACCTTTTTATCCAGATTTTCAATGTGTTCGATAGTTGGCATTTTGTTCTCAATGATTTCTAACCTTCGCATAACATGTTCAGAGTTAATGCCATTTCATTGATAGTAATAAGTGGTGATCCCACTAAATTTCCCATAGCATTAAAAGCATCCAAAGGGTGACTACTCAAGAAAGTTCCTCCGGTAATAGTGTCGAGCCCAAATCTATACCAAGTAGTAACACCCACATAAAAAATCCGGAGAAGAACAGTAGTGGGTTGCTTACGAGTAGATCTATTTTGAGCATAACAAATCTTATACCAAGCATCTTTTAAACTTTCTCCACCCCTTTGTTTAAAATTAAGCACTTCATTTTGAAGGGTAGAAGCAACGAGCGAAAAACTAGCCATAGTAATGAGCAAAGAAAACACATAAGATATTTTTGGTATTTTTAATTTTTGAGAGAAATGGAGGGAGATGAAAAAGAGAAGGCAAATGGCAAAAGAAAGTAAAACAAGCAAATGATAAATGTGTGAGGAGGAAACTTGTATTTGTTTGGTAAAGTATCCCCGGGAACGGTGCAAAAAATTCTTCTGGTACTTGTGATAGGCGTTGGGATTTCTCCGAAGAGGAAGGGTGATGTAGATAGTATTTCCCTTAATTAAAAACCAAGGTTTATCGAACCAGTAGGAGACACCACGCAAACACGATAAGCGGTACCTACACACACAAAGCAAATACTTGCACACAACACGGGCAAGAGGGTTGTTAATCCCCTTATACTCGTTAATTGCAAGGATTAAATCTAATAATGGTATATATATAAAATAAAAGTAAATAAATTACAACAAGTATTTTTAGGGTTTTAGTAAATATAAAGTGAATGGACCTGGGGGCCATAGCATTCTCTAGAGGCATCTCTCTCATCAATATAGCAACTGTGGGTAAACAAATTACTGTTGGACAATTGATAGAATAGCACGTAGGTATGATGATGCTCATGGCATGATCAATATATAGGCATTACGTCCAAGACAAGCAGACCGCCATCCATCTGTATCTACTAATATTACTCCACGCCTCGACCGCTATCTAGGATACATCTCAAGGTACTAAGTTCATTACAAACAGAGTAATGTTTGGACCAAGACGACATAATATAGACAAAGTAAGACCAAGTAATATGTTCGAACCCCGTTGTTTTACCCTTAATAGAAAAAAATACAATATGTGTCTTGCAGCTCCTCCAGTCACAGAGTAAGGACACCGTAAGATTGAACCTTATACCAATCACTCCTCCACCGAAGATAAATCAATCTAATTGGCCAAAAAAATAGATAGATCTGACAGAAGTACAAGGCTATGAAATCAAACATAAATAAATCATAGAAAATACTCAAATACTTTAACCGAATAGTCTAATCATAAACCCACATTTCAGCGGATCCTAACAAACACACTGTAAAAGTTTACATCGGATTGATTTTAGATGAGATCATTGTATTGAAGAGAGAGAGAGAGAGAGAGAGAGAGAGAGAGAGAGAGAGAGAGAGAGAGAGAGAGAGAGAGATAGTCATCTAGCTACTGCTCTAGGCCCGTAGGACATGTGGGAAGTACTCAGCTGACATCATCATGGAGGCAGGAAGGTTTATGAAGATGGCCTCCATGATGGATTCCCCCTCCGGCGTAGTACCGGAAATGGCCTCCGGATGGGTTTGTGGAAGAACATAGCCTTGCAGCGGCGGAAGAATATTTTTTGTTTCCTCCTTTGGTGGTTTTTGGATATATGAGAATTTATAGCACTGGAATTAGGTCAAATAGAGCAACGAGTGGGCCACAAGGCACCAGGGCGTGCCCCCTGCCTTGTGGCTCCCTCGTACATCTTCTGGCCTCCTCATGAAGCTTACAGGGACTCTTTTTGTCCAGAAAAAATTATCCAAAAGTTTCATCGTGTTTGGACTTTGTTTGATATGAATTTTTTGTAAAACCGAAAACAAGCAGAAAACATGAACTGGCACTGGGCATTGAGTTACTAGATTAGTTTCCAAAACTTATATAAAATGGCATATAGAACATACAAGATTGATAATATAATAGTATAAAACAATCAGAAAATATAGATACATCGGAGACGTATCATGGCCTATGTATAGGCTGTCATAGGTTGAACTTCCGGAGAAGGCAAGGCCGGGACCTGTGTCCCAACTAGCCAAACACACAAACAAAGGACGCTAGTAAGACGGCGACAGTCCGTTACCACTTTTTAAAAGTGATTTGAGTTGTACAAGCATTATTGGCCAAACAGGTCACATTTTGTGAATATTGGTTTACTTTATTGTATATATATTCATTAAGAGCGCACTGTGAAATCATTTTAGAGGATACTGTAAAACATCTTTACAACGTTTTTACAGGATGACGTGTGCATCAGTAGAACAAATCTTGTATAAATCGTTTTAGGTCCCTGCAAAATAGCATAAAGCCCCCTACACACGAAACAAAATATTACAATTGGGTCCTTCACAGATGTGCGGGCTTGGGCGGAGATGCCACAGTGCAAAAAGGAGTGTGCGTCTTGCCGATGGCGGCACCGCCATGGAGCAGGATGGGGAGCACGGGGCCGGCGCGAGGAGCGGGCAGCAACAGGAGGTAGCTAGCTAGCTAGCTCGCAGCAACGGCGACAGCAGCTAGCTAGCTATCTCGTGGCGCAGCAGCAACAACAGCTATCTAACGGCGGAGGTGGGGCCTAGCTAGCTAGCTCGCGGCTTGACCAGCGGCAGCAACTAGGGTCCGTGGTGGCCGGCATCGAGGTGTTCCGACGAGGTCGCGCTGGGGAAAGAAAAGTTTCCTCCCGTCAATTGTTTCTTATTTTTTTAGGTTCATATAAAAATTGCCTCCAATACTAGAGATATCGCAAAAGTGGTTCAGAATATGCAGGATCCCGCTTAAGAAATTATTGGACGGCCGATTTTACGGGATCTATTCGCAGCAAAAAAATCACCCTCTTCCGTTAAATTGGTAGCTATTATTACGGAATCCGCTAGAGATGCTCTAAAGCATGTGTTAAGCATACGGCTATTGTTTTCCTATAATAAAAGAACGAAAGGGCATATCCCTATCTTCATCGATTGGTAACGGGATATGGGACAGCTGTGGCTCAGGCGAGGTGATAACTTTGATTGGTGATTCCTACTTGAACTTTGAAGATAAGTTTCCAGGTTGTTAGTATCCACGGCTTGTTATCCTCGAGCCGTTACAATATATACGGGATCGAATTGTTACGATCTAGCTCCGCCGGCATTCCGTGAATAAATACGGGACACGCAACGCCCATCTGACCTCCTCAGCAACAGCAAGGCACCGCCACCACCGTCACTTAGAGAGCACCTGCGAAGCAGAGCCATCTCGTTCCGTCTCTTCAGGATGAAGCTGTCGGCGCTTCTCTCCGTCGTGTGCTGCGCCGTCGGGCTCTTCTCTCAGTGGTGCGTCTCGTATAGCTAGATTCTCTGCATCAGTTATTTTGTTACCGTAGACTGTTCTCGTCATCACTTCGACCATCACCATTCATCGTTTTGCATGTGCGATTGTTTCTCATTACTTCGATCTAATTTGCATGCACGAACTATAGCTGCGCATGTGGAGTCTGCTCGGCACACCTTACACGCCCCGGAAACCATGTTCGTCTTCGGGGATTCATTCGTCGATAATGGCAACCTTCCGCGATCAGACCTCGCAGCTGAGTCGCGCCAATGGTACTATCCCTATGGCATCTCATACCACAAGGACGATGGATCGGGTCGGCGACAAAATGCAACCGGCCGCTTCTCCGACTTCATGGTCCAATCAGATTTCGTTGGTACGCACCTACTCCTTTCGTTCCTAAATATAAGTCTTTAGAGATTCGAATATTTAGAAACGAAGGGAGTATATCTAATCTCGATCGCATATCTATTTTATTCTTGAAAAGTGATGGCATATCACTACCAGATGCGCACGTAGGTCAAAGTTTTAGTTTTTACATTGAGAGAAGTGCATATTTCAACCCTAAACTTTTGCCCTAGTCTATTTTACAATCCCGAACTCCAATACCGTTTAAATTACAACCCCCAACTCTCAAAACCAGCTAGGATTCAACCCTCTCCTCTCTGTTGACCGGTTTTTCCCTAGCTTTTTTCGTGAACAAGTTTTTCAGAATTTTGCTCTTTTATTTTTTTCCTGATCTTACAGTTTTTATTTACTTTTTCTTGAAATTTTGAAGAAAAAAATGAGGTGGCATGTTGATTGGACTCGTTAACTAGTCAAAAAACTAGTCACCCCAGGTCAAAACCGGTCAACAAGGAGGGGAGAGTTGAATCCTGACCGATTTTGAGACTTGGGGGTTGTAATTTAGATGGTATTGAAGTTCGGGGTTGGAAATTAGATTAGGTCAAGAGTTCGGGGTTGAAATATGCACTTATCTCTTTTTACATTCGTGATTCGTCGATCCCAATTTAATCTAGCTGTCGCTTGTCCTTGCGGCGAAGATGTTGGGTCTTCCCCAGCC
>NC_057797.1:740289193-740292566 GCF_018294505.1 Triticum aestivum | reverse complement strand
CCGCCGTGTACCACAGTCCTGAAGTGATGATAACCGTGGGCGAGCAGGTCGACCTGTTCGAGAGTATGGTCAAAAGCGGAACTATCTCAAAAAATAGAGTTACCCACTCTGTCGCACTCCTCGCCATCTCAGGCAACGACTACAAGACCTATTACGACGCCGGCATACTCGACGTGAGTACCAAGTAGGAGGAATTAACACATTAAAATTGATCAATTCACACATTTGTCTATAGCTTACCAAGTTTTGGTGTAGCTGACCCCTGTGATCGAGGGCTTGGGGAACCAGACCGTGGCCATTGTGGACCGGCTGCGAGCCCTTGGAGTGAAGAGGATTCTGGTGAACAACCTACACCCTATTGGTTGCACGCCATTGTGGTCCAGGGCGAGCAAGTACAAAGAGTGCGATTACATAGGCAACAATGCTGCATTGCAGCACAACAAAATCCTGAAACAAAAGCTAGGCAGGAAGAAAGGTGTCCTCATAGTCGATCTGAACACCGCATTTGGTAACATCATTGACCATGGTACGTCCATTTGTGTGAGCATATTATGATGAGAAAGATTGGATCAACACTACATATTGATCAGATTGTTTGCTCTGTTTTTCCTTTTGTTGCTCTATATGACTTATTAATCTCTACCTGAAGGTTCAAAGTCGTACAAGCAGTTCAAGAATACGCGGAAGCCGTGCTGCGAGGGCTATAGAGCTAACAACTACTGTGGACGGCAGGCCAAGGACTATCCGCCCCTTTACTCCCTATGCCCGGACCGTAGCCAATTCTTCTTCTGGGACGATGCACACCCCACACATGCTGGCTGGGAGACCGTCATGAAGCAGCTGGAACATCCCATCAAAAAGTTCTTGGGGATCGTCTAGCAATTTCACCTTTAGTGTTCAAAAATGATGAAGCGATATGCATAGGCTGGGGATCTCTCAAAATTGGGAAGTTAAACCCAACAGTAGATTAGTGTGACATGGTCTGTATTCTGTAGAATGCAACTTGGAGCACCCGTACCTCCATAAATCTATCTATTATCAGCATCATCTGAGAAGAAGAATTTGTTATCTTAATCCTCAAAAAATTATATCTATAAAGTGTTATAAAGTGTAGCTAAATCTCAGTCGACTGAGACTTGGTTATGTCTAAGTAGGTGCTATAATCGTGAGATTTTGCATGAAAATTCATGCAATTCCTTTTAGTTTTTTCTTTCTCATATATGATGTCACTTTGATTTAGACTTGATTAAATCTCACCCGACTGAGGCCTATTCACACCCATTATATATTATTAGTTGAATGTCACTACTTTTAAAGTGATGATGTTTGTGGGTAATGGCAACCAACAAAGGTAGCCCATAATTTTTTAGAAAAGAAGGATGACCCCCGGCCTCTGCATCTGGAAGATGCATACGGCCACTTTATTAACTATTCTCGAAGACCTTACAAATTATTACAAACAATATTTCTGAATCCACCATTGTCGGAGTAATTGACCACGGGTACTCCGAGGACGGCAAGACGATATTTCAAGACATCGGGGCTAGCAAAGCCCCTCAGTCCGACTGTCCGGCCGCTCCTGCCGGCTTCTCGTCCGACTGCTCTGCGGGCTGCCGACTGCGCCAACCAGCCGGCTGCCGACTACGCCAACCAGCCGGCTGCCGACTGCAACCCGACCCGACACCGACAAGACCCTGACGTGGCGTCCATACCGCGGACGGGACGGCTGTACCTCATGTCATCATGTATAGTGTCACTTGTCCCCTGGCACTATTTATGAAGTGACCCAGGGGACAAGCATGACACCCCATCATGCCCCCTTGTTCCCATGCTACTACCTAGCTTACTTCCTAGGCTACCCACATAGCTTACATATCAAGCTAGCTCCACACTATATATATGGGCTCACATCCATCCATCCGGGGAGGATGAATTCCCTCACGCATGCATACATGCCACTCACGGTGGAGTACTCTCATGCCCACTTGCTAGCTAGCTAGCTCATACACCCATATAAGACATATGTAAAGCCAGATGCCTATGGCACTGAGCTCAGATACAGCTCCAGGAGCAACTCTGTACCAGATAGATATACCAGATATACTCAGACATGCAGGAGTAGGGGTGTTATCTCTCCGGAGAGCCCCGAACCTGGGTAAACTAGCGCGTGCTACTCGCATACCCGCTCCCGGTCCTATCAGCAGCAGTCTTACCCTCACACTAAGCCCTTGTGGCATCTGTCGAGTCGCAAGCCCCCCGTGAGAATACCACGACAACCATCTCGGCAACATATGCCGCTACTCTTATCCATATGATGAAGGGATGCTAGTTGGGCCACTATCCAAACCACTCACCTAAACCTAACATCAAAAGCCGGAAGCCCCAGCCGAGCCACATACCGGGTCTGGGGCACAATCCGGTCAGGCACACTCTTGTGTCGTCGCAGCCATCTTCCACAGGTCCGTCTTCAGAATATATTGAGTCTTCTACCTTGTGTAGGCCACTCCGCCATCGACGTCACCATGACGCCAGACAGCTACCTCCTCCTGCGCGAGTCCATCTCCGCGCATCGGGCGGCGCGCCTCCACAGCGCCATGCCGCCGACCTTCGCCATCAATGAGTGAGATGAAGTACCGCTCCACCACGGCATGTACTGATACAAAGCGCTAGACAGAACAGTTCAAAGGCAACAGTAGCTGCGAAGCAGCGCTAATGCCATCACCCTACATACGGCGTAGGACGAAAGCCGTTGGAGCAGCCGCAAGTGAACAAGGCCAGCACAAGCCGCCAGCCACCACCACCAGAACCACCACTGCACACCCGCCACCACTGCTATCCCCGGACGACGCCTCCAAGAAGGAATACAACGTCGCAACGCCGTTGCCGCCCAACCAGGGGACCAAGGTCTTCACCACTAAGCAGGGGGCAGGAAGAGGAGGAGGGGAACCTCACCGAAGCCTCCAAGGAGGGGATCGGCGCCAAAGGCGTCAACTTCGCTGTGGCCGCCGCGCTGGCCAAGGGGTTACCCAGGTTCCAACTCACAACCTCGAACTCCCAACCACCCGAGCCGAAGGACAGCACCAAGAGGGACGCCGGCCACCGGAATCAGAAGGGGATCGAGCAGATCGGGCAAGATGAGGCGGGCCTTCTCCACAAGACGCCGATGCGGTCCGCGAGGAGACCACCGTGTCGCGACCCACGCCCGCTGCCCCCTTGCTACCCACGCAGCCAAGAGGACAGCTATCCAGCGCCCACCGGCGCCACCTGCCGAGGGATCCACGCCGGGCACACCATCCGGGGCCGCCGCCCCGGTGCCCTAGGCCCTCCACGCGATGCAGAGCAGCCAGATCCCCGCCGCCACCATCATAGATGA
>NC_057797.1:740283710-740288802 GCF_018294505.1 Triticum aestivum | reverse complement strand
AGATGACGCGAGGGTCGGGAGCCTACCTAGTTCTGCGACCGTGCTGCGTCTGCTATGCAAGCATGGCGTAAATGTTTTCTTAAGGCTCAGATAGAAACTCTTTTCTGATGATAACTATGAGTAGTGTCTAACAATCGGTTTTTCATTTGGTTATCAGTTGAATTTTTGTCCAGTGGTGCTTTTGTCATCTGTCCATGGTCGCTGAATGCATAGGTCCTGGAGTCTCGGCCGATTTGGTCCACATCGACATTCCATCTTTGCTTCCAGATCTATGTTCGACGCTCGCCCTACCATGTCAGCATCTCTGACAAGGAGGACCAAGGAAGCCAAGACAGCCCAGGAGCATCTCGGCTGATGAGCAAGGTTGTTAAAATCGAGATACTATCATACAACTCTACGATTTTTACAATCCAAACTAGTAACCCCTCTGATACGTTCATTCATTAAATCTAAATTTCTATCATCTTAGTAGTTACAATTCTATTATTCGTGATCCTACCATCAGAACTTCGATCCGATTCAGAATCACAATTTGCTCGTGAGAGCTAGGCGGGCCAACCCACATTACAACGACCGAGAGTGTACTGGTGCAGTGGACACAGTGAACCGCTCCTGTACTTAACTGCGAGCCCGAGAGAGAAAATGGTATCCAGTGGATCACAGGGCAACGGCACCCAACGACTCTCACGTACCCCTGTTTCCCCTTAACAGCTAGCGCTACCAAATTATTGTAATCGATACATTGTACCTGTAGCTACTAAATATTGTGAGGGATTGTGTGATCCGGTGAGGTGCTCACATGTGGTATCGGACACCCGCCATCACTCTTCCCGGTCGCGCGATCTAGCACAATTCGTCGAAACCAGGCGTCTCCGGCACGTCTACAAATCGAGGTTATGGATCCAACGATAAAGGAGTACATGGAGAGGATCACATCCTCCATGGACGCATTCCTCCTCCATCTACGCAACTACATGGCAGCGGTGCACATGAAGTCCCTCAAGCTTGATAATCTGGTCGTCAGGTGACCCGACCTACAGTGCCGCGTGGCGGAGCTGGGTAGCGCGGTAACAGATCTTCAACAAGGATGTGCGCCTGCGGTGGTGGTGTCGGTGCGGCAGCGTCAGGGCCCTCTAACAATGAGCCCGTCCTTTCGGTGGCTGGTGATCTACCCGATGCTGATGCCAACGCAAAGGAGCTACCCCATGGCTCCGATGGCCATGGTGATGCATTCTTACACCGGGGGAAAACGCCGGTGGCCACACCGATGCCTCTCCCGGGCACTGGTCAATTCAATTTCTAGTCTCCTATTTTCTGTTGCAGTTCCTTCCCCTCCGCCCATGCTAGTCAATTGCTTGCTGGTTTGGGGCAAGCTCATCCATCGATCCGTTTTCCCCAATTCTCCGGTGTAAAACCCAAGCTGTGGAAAACATTGTACGAGCAGTATTTTAATATATTTGGGATACACAATTCATTTTGGATGCCCATGGCTGCGCTGAATTTTGCCACTTCTGCATTTGTTTGGCTGCAATCGGTTCAACACAAGTTGTCTGAATTCGATTGGTAATAGTTCACTATAGTTCTTTGTATACGTTTTGGGCGGGATAAAGAATCGGTTGCTTATTCATTAGTTTTATATTGTCTGTCAAACTACTTCAACTGCAGATTACATCAAACGATTTGAGAAAATTGTTAGTCATCGTGCATCTTATTCCTATTCCATTCACCCTTACTATTATTTGACTCGTTTTGTCGAGGGGCTCCACGCTGACTTTTGAGCGGTGGTGCTCATACAACGCCCACCTGATTTGGACATGTCGTGTTCCCAGCCTTGCTCCCGCAGGAGGTTGTGGCCGAGGCGTACCCAGCACATCAGTTGCAACCTATGCCAAGGGCGGTGGACACAGAGTCTTGTCCATGTGTGCCGCTTCCCCTACCGCCACCACAACCGCCTCGGGCAGCGCCTAATCTAGCACCTACAACTGCAACTGATCGTCGAGGCATTGAGGGCGCTCGTGCAGATCACGCCAAGGTCAAGGCGCTCCAGGAATATCATCGCGCACGTAGAGTATGCTTCAAATGTAGCGAACACTAGGGACGTGATCACGCGTGCGGCGTGCCGACCACTGTACAGATCCCCCTAAATTAAAAAATTGAAATTTATTTTATGCAATAAACTCAATTTGCTCAGTAATAATAATTCCCTAAATTTATATTGCGGTTTATTAGGTGTCCAAAATATTTTTTAAACTCCAAAAAAATATTCAAAATATTTCCCAATTATTTAATTTTAAAGAAGTCATATTATCTTCTCTCTTTTGTTTTCTTTTTAAATGGGAAATGGTTTGAATATTTTAAATCCAAATAAACTTTCAAATACAACCAAATTTAAAACAGACATTTTGGGAAAGTCAATTTATTCCCCCTCTATTTAAAATTTAGTTAAACTCTCAAAAAGTTTTAGATTCATCTCACATTCATATAACAGCAAGCAAAACAATCTTTATTTTATATAACATTCCAAAATTCACAATTTTGGGATGTTACATCTGCACATGACAAATGGTGACTAATGCCATTGAGGTTAGAGTCCTACCACAACAAACCATTTCATCAATAATTAAATCCTAACCTTTATGTCCTCTTCATCTATCTGTATCACCACTATCTGCTTGCAATTTTATTTCCATATAGCACAACATCATGCACATCGATATTCCATGCATGCTTCTAAATGATCGTCATAATATCCTCTCACTCTAATGGTTTATGTAGCCTGCCTATCTAAGGCTAACTATAACTATTGGTGTATAACATGAAAGGATGTTATTAATTTCTTTTGCCTTGCTTGATCCTCTCATAGATTAATTTTGTGTCCGGGTTGCTGCATCAACTTATATTCTAATCGAACAAAAACCGGATTCTAATTTATTTGAATTGTAGTCGGTTAAATTCTATATTTAAGCTCGAGACCTATAGTTGAAGTATAGATGATGAATTTTGATTTAATAATTTGTTTTATTATTGTTTAGAACTTCGTAGATTGACTTGTGTTCTTTATCTATATCTTTATCTTTACCTAATAATAAAGCAAATCGGGTTTCTTTCTTCCGTCATGGCATTTTTCAGAAAAGTCCCTCTATTTCAGAGAATTCAACCCGCAGTCCTGTTTTAAGTTAAAGCAAATCGTTGTTTTCGTATTTTACACAAAAGTCCCTGTTTTTTCTTGAAATCAACCCGCCGTCCGGATTTAAGTCACACCCTAACCGTTATTTTACATTTTTCGAAAACCCCGTAATGTTTTAGGTAATTCATCCGCGGACATATTTAAGTCAAACAAATGCTTTTTAAAATCATCCATATCTTTTAAACCGTAACTCCGATTTGAACATGTTATATATGCAATTTGATTAGACAAATATGTAGAATATGAATATGAGAATATTTTTACTTGTTAAGTATTTTTAAATATTATTTTGGAATATATTTGAGTCAAACCAAATGATTTTCTAAATTATCAGTATCTTTTAAATGGTAACTTCGATTTTAACATATTATATATGAAATTTTATTAGAAAAATGTGTGGAATCTAAATACGATGTTAATTTTACCTGTTAAATATTTTTAAAATATTGTTATGGAAGCAAACTTATAATTTATAGCGCAAGATTCGTTTTTTTTCATACCGGCGGTGATCCGGATTGCAAATAAACACCCCGGAAAAGAAAAATCAATAACTACACATGCATACCTTCGAAAAATGTCGCAGGGGAAAACAACAGATTTCTCATCGCGAGAGTGAGAGAAAGCGAGCGAGCGAGCGAGAGAGAGAGAGAGAGAGGAGAGGGAGAGAGAGAGAGGAGAGGGAGAGAGAGAGTCGCCTTAGGATTAACCATATTCAACACACGTTTTTTGTTGTTTTGTGTGAACACCGAGGCCATCGCCGGTGAGGGTTTGAGAAGGAGGAAAAGCGGCAACACAAATATGATATGTGTTCCTGTTCCAGGACGTCCATGCATGCGCATGAGTCTATCTCGGGCCACTTGTGCCCAATGGCATGATCCACGGTGACGAACTCCATTAGCCTGAATGCATACCTACACGTCTAACTCTATGGATATGCTCTATCTGGACTGCTAGTTCTGCCACTCCAAAATCAGTTTTTTGGTCTTCCACTACCAGAAAAACTTGCGATGCCGATGGCTAAATCTATGCCGACGGCCCCTGTCGGCATAGATGGGCATACCCCGACGGCCCAGCTAAAGCCGTCGGCATAGAAAGGCCGTCGGTGTATGTCAATCTATGCCGACGGCACCCGTCGGCATAGGTCAGCCGTCGGCGTCCCAAGAAATATGCCTACGGCGGCCATCGGCATAGGGCAGGTCGTCGGCATATCACGTGGGCCCGTCTACCCGGGCGGCGGCGCCCGTTTGACGGCGTCAGGCTACGCCGACGGGCTAACGGTGGCCGTCGGCATAGCTATGCCAACGTCATTGATCCGCGGCGCCCGCCACGTCATCGATCCGCGTCGCTCGCCGGCCCCGTGGGGTGGCATATCTATGCCGACGGCCTTGCCGTCGGCATAGACCTGGCCCATGGATCTTGCCATGTCATCGATTCCTGCCCTATGCCACGTCATCGATCCAGGGCTCTACCGTTCCGTGGTTGTAGCTATGCAACGGCTTTGCCGTAGGCATAGATTTCTAATAATATTTTAATAATTTATTTATTTTTTATTTTTTTCCAAAATTAATTTCATTAACTTAAATGTGGCTTAAATGTATAAAAACATATATCGATTGCCCCCCCCACACGGGCCTTGCTTCCGTCGTGTCACGGAGAGGTTAGACTGGACGGGGTACCTGTGGGGGGGGGGTAGCAATGCGGCCAAGTGTTGCGATGGGCCCTCCTACGGTTGTGGAAACGTGGTAGCAGGCGCAGGCAACCAGCACGCGGCTCCGGGGTGTGCCCCCCCATCACGGGCGTCGCTGCCGCCGTGTCCCGGAGGGGGAAACGGCCACGTCGGGCCGACGCAGAGGGAATCTTGGGGTGGGTTGTGCCAGGACTGTGTTGGGGGTGTAGCTATGGCTG
>NC_057797.1:740282236-740283153 GCF_018294505.1 Triticum aestivum | reverse complement strand
CAAAGTGCTAGACCCGGCGGTCGTCTATGTCAGGGTTAGACGGGACGGGGTACCTAGGGGGTAGCAATGCCGCCAGGTGTTGCGGTGGGCCCTCGTACGGTTGTGGAAGCATGGTGGCAGGCGCAGGCACTCGGCACGCGGCTCCGGAGAGTGCACCCCTCACGGGCGTCACTACCGCCGTGTCCCGGAGGAGGGAAATGGCCACGCCGGGCCAACACGGAGGGAATCTTGGGGAGGGTTGGGCCGGGACCGTGTTGGGGGTGCAGCTATGGGTTGGGCTATGACAACTAGGTGAAAAGGTCAACCGGTCAAACCCAGTCCGGCGAAAGTCAAAGGCCTAGACCTGGCGGTCGTCCGTGTCAGGGTTAGACACGCGAAGAGCAATCCGCGTAGAGGGAAGTGTTCAGATACTTCTCCATCACCAAAAATTATGAAAAATTACCATCAGTCCTATAGCACATGTGCCCACATCGTGTAAAAAATTCATGATTTTATCGCACCCCGAGTATTTAATAATATTCACGCCGCATCGTTACCGCAGAACGTCTACTACTGTGTCATCGCCATCCATGAGGGGTGGGTGGGGCACACCTCGGAGACGCGTGCCACCTCTTCGGACATGCCACCACACCGTACGGCATGTATGAGGGCCCGGTGTGACGCTGCAGTGGCATTGCTACCCCCAGGGCCCCCGTCCCGCCTAACCCTGTAGTGTTTGACCACGAGATCTAGCCTTTTGACTTTGCATGGACGGGCTTTGACTAGTGGACCTCTCCACCCGGTTGTGTTAGGTCAGCCCATAGGAACACTTTGGAGCAACATCCAGGCCAAACCCACAGCAATATCCCCTCTGTGTAGACACGACGCGTCCGTTTCCCCTCTCCAGGTGCCGGCGGCGGCGCCGTCCGTGAGGGGGG
>NC_057797.1:740279897-740280914 GCF_018294505.1 Triticum aestivum | reverse complement strand
TGGCATTGCTACCCTCCTGAGGGCCCCCGTCCCGCCTAACCCTGTAGCGTTTGACCACGAGATCTAGCCCTTTGACTTTGCACGGACGGGCTTTGACCAGTGGACCTCTCCACCCGGTTGTGTTAGGTCAGCCCATAGGAACACTTTGGAGCAACATCCGGGCCAAACCCACAGCAAGATCCCCTCCGTGTAGACCCGACGCGTCCGTTTCCCCCCTCCAGGTGCCGGCGGCGGCGCCGTCCGTGAGGGAGGCCAAACCCCGGAGACACGTGCCGCCTCTTCAGACATGCCACCACACCACCCCGCATGTAAGAGGGCCCGGTCCGACGCTCCGGTGGCATTGCTACCCCCCCACCGAGGGCACGCGACTCCAGGGTGTGCCCCCCTCACGGGCGTCGCTGCCGCCGTGTCACGGGCGTGGCACCGGGTCCCATATACACGGTAAACTAAAAATCTAAAAAATGTAATAATTGAATTTATTAAAAACTCCGGTGTTCATCATGGAAAACGTACTATCACGGTTAAACCTTCAGTGCCCGGGCACCGGGCCGGCTGCCCGGGCACTGAAAGTTTAACCGTAATTGTCCGTTTTCTTCATATAAGTCTAATGAATACCGAAGCTTATAACGTATGGATTACTAAACTATTTAAACAGGTCAAATTGATTGTCGCTGGGCGAGGTGGGACTATTTCTTCAAAAAAATGTGGTTGCCATCTATGCCTACGGCCTGGCCGTCGGCATAGGCCTCCTATCTATGCCGACGGCCTGGCCGTCGGCATAGGGCCACGTTATCCACTCCTCCCGCTCCACCGACTTGTGGGTCGAGCCTATGTCGACGGCCAAGCCGTCGGCATAGGGCCACCTTATGCACTCGGCCGGTCTCCTCCTCCACTCATTTCTCTCCCTCTCCCCCCTCCGTACCGCACCCGACCCCGACCCCGCACCGATACAACCGCCGCCGCCCCCTCTCACCGCCACCGCCCACCACCTCCGCCACCCACCCTGAGCACGCCGCC
>NC_057797.1:740253260-740279490 GCF_018294505.1 Triticum aestivum | reverse complement strand
CCCGACCCCGCGCCTCCCCGCCCCAACTCCGGCCGGCCGCCCTCCTCATCCTGCTCGGCCCTCGAAGGTGAAATTTTTATGTATTTTTTAGTGTTTTTTAGTAATTTTGTAGCTAGATGGTTAGATAGGTATTTAGATAGTTAGTTAGTTAGATAGATAGTTAGATAGTTAGATAGTTAGATAGATAGGTAGTAAAAATATGGAACCGGCACCCCCCTTTAGGCATTTTTCCTGTTTTTATTAAATAGATAGTTAGATAGGTGAATATCTTGCAAAAAAAATTGGTTAGATGAGATGCTATATGTTGCATATCTTGCAAAAAAAATTGGTTCGATGAGATGAACCAATGATTATGACGAATAGATGATAATGATGATGATGAATATGTGATGACGATGATGAATATATTGTTAATGTTGTTAGTTTTTTTGCCTACATGATGCAAAAAATAAATGAATGCATGTTTAAATGTTTTAAATATGCTCTATGAGTTGTGATGTTCTAATTTTTTGTCGTGATGGAATTTGCAGGCTTTGTGGTGTCGCATTTCATCGGAGTGACCGTTGTCCGACGCGTTGGTCCCCCTGAGCATCCCTCTACTGTTCGACTACTTCCTCTACAGCCGAGGGTGAGCTACAAGTCCATCTCCTCCATTTTTTCATGTCACTAGATTTCATTCTCAAGTCAACTCGCGTAACCTTGGCGTCTCCCGTCCGAAAGGGTTGCATCGCTAAATATGCATTCAGTTGCATATTTATCACTCCAGCTCTTTCGAATTGTACAGCGTTTTCCACAGACAGCCGGAGGATGTGTAGGTTGGGTATGTTCTCCATGTTCTACCCTGTTCCGAGACAGGATTTCGGCGGCGCCTCCCCATTGTTCTCCGGAGCACATTCTCTCGGCTATTTGCCGAGACGTGTATCTGGAGAACAGTGGGGAGGTGTTGCCGATTTTTTTTCTGGGAACGGGGTAGAATGGAGAACATACTCAATCTACACATCTTCGGGTGGGATTAGGACCCATCTTTACCTATTAGAGATGTAGGTGGATTCAACGCGGTAGAAAATTAAAATTTGATGTAGTTAATTTAAGTGAATCCTTGTTATGTTGTGTGGCTTGCAAAAAAAGCAGAGGATGGTAGATAATCAGTGGATGTATAGTGGTTTTATCCGTCGGAATCGAGTAACATCAGAGTGGATCGCGAAAACCAATGTGTATTTGAACGAGATATTTCGTCGTCCAATGAGAATTATCCCACCATGCCCCTGTGCGAGATGTGCCAGACGTCACCATACAAATAAGAAGGACATGACTGAGCACCTTCACACGCACGGATATATGCCAAACTTTGACATGTCAGCGATAAACATAGCCGAGCAGGACCGTGGTAGAGAGGAGGTGATGCGACAACGCATCGATGGATATGAGGACGCCGGGGTCAGGGACATGCTAGATGATGTCATTGTTGCAGAAACGGCAAATGCGACACCTTTAGAGAATGAATCGGAGGAGCCGGAGGTAACCACAAAGGCCTTCTTGGAGGTCTTGGCCTTGTCGAAGAAACCTCTTTATGCGGGTGCAAAAATATCTCAGCTGGATGCCATCTCGCAACTGATTGCAGTCAAGGCTGAGTATGACTGTAGCTAGAAATACTTCAAAGTATTCCTGGGAGTATGGGCTAACAGCCTCCCTGAGGGTCATGAACTGCCGAAAAGCATGTACGATACAAAGAAAATCATGAATGCACTCTCTATGGACTATGAGAAAATAGATGTTTGCCTGAAGAATTGCCTTTTGTTTAGGCACGAGTATGCGAATGACAAGTACTGTAGGAAGTGCGGTTCGTCTCGGTACATTGAGGTGGTCGGTGAGGATGGTGAGAAAAAGCAGCTAACCATCCCTGCTAAGGTTCTTCGGTATCTTGATTTTATAAAAAGACTGCAGTGCCTTTTCATCATGAAGGAGTCTGCCAAAATGATGAAGTGGCACAAGGAAGGTATAAGGTACAATCGAAAAAAATTGTACATCCATCGGAAGGCGAAGCATGGAAGTCGTTCGATGAAGAATACCCTGAGGAAGCAGCCGAGGCTGGGAATGTCAGAATAGCCATATCAGGTGATGGGTTGAATCCATATGGTATGTCGTCCAATCCATACAGCTGTTGGCCCATGTTTGTAATTCTGCTCAATCTTCCTCCCGGTGCCCTAATGCAACGGAAGACCATGTTCTTGTCACTCATCATTCCAGGGCCTGAATACCCGGGGAAGCAATTGGGTGTGTTTGTGCAGCCGCTGGTGGATGATTTGCACCATTCTTGGTACTTTCCGAGGTTGACATATGACCGGGATCTGCAGAGAAATTTCTTAATGAAAGTTTGGTTGCACTATTGCATGCATGACTTTCTTGGCTATGCTCTATTCTGCGGATGGTGTACAAGTGGGAAGATGCCATGCCCAGTGTGCATGCAGGCTCTGCGAATGATTTAGCTGAGTAAGGGTGGCAAGTATGTAGCCTTTGACCTGCATTGACAGTTCCTCCCTCCAAACCATCCAGATAGGGAAGACAAGAAGAACTTCACGAAAGGCCGGGTTGTTCATGAAGTAATCGAGATTCCAACATTTTCGGGGGCAGATGTTCTTGCTCAGCTAAAAGCTCTCAAGCCTAAAGTCAAAGTCAAAGGCAAATCCAAAGCCAAAGGCTTCGAGGGATATGGTGAGACGCACAAATGGACTCACATTACCCCCTTCTCGCAGATTCCCTATTTCAAGGACCTCAAACTTCCTTACAACATCAATGTGATGCACACCGAAAAGAATGTGTCAGAGTCCCTTTTCCACACGATTCTCAATATTCCTAATAAGACGAAGGATAACGTTAAAGCTAGAGCCGATCAATAGAGAATGTATGATACACAACATCTAAACATGAAGACTCCTAGAGGCGATCGAAAAAACTGGTTCAAGCCAGATGCTGACTTTGTCCTTAAATCGCTAGAAAAAGGAAGTACTTATCTGGCTGAAACACATTTTGAAGTTCAGCGATGCTTATGCATCGAATATAAGTGAGGGAGTCAATCTTTCAGCAGGCAAAGTGACCGGCCTGAAGAGTCATGACTACCATGTATGGATTGAGCGAATAATGTCGGTGATGGTTCGAGGCTATGTCCCCGAGCATGTCTGGCGAGTGCTTGCCAAGCTAAGACATTTCTTCCGCACGCTCTGTGCTAAAGAAGTAAGTAAAGACGTGATTGAAAAATTGCATAAGAAGGCACCGGAGTTGATAGTCAAGCTAGAGACGATCTTTCCACCAGGCTTCTTTACTCCGATGACACATCTCATTCTGCACCTCGCGAACAAGGTATTGTTGGGGGGGGGAGGAGGGCTGTGCAGAATCGCTGGCAGTACGGCCCTGAGAGACAGAACAAGCATCTCCGACAAAAATGTGGAAACAAAGCTCAGATTGAAGCTTCCATAGCTGAGGCAGTTACCCTAGAGGAGGTGTCATACCTCAGGACATCATACTATCCAGACCATGTTCCCCATCTGCATAACAAGGTGCCTCGATACAATATAGAAGAGCCTAAGTATCAACCCAGACTCCATCTATTCAATGCGCAAGGTGGGAGGGATGGGGCCTCGAAATCTTATAACATGCCACGACAAGAATGGGAGGACCTCATGCTCTATATCTTGCACAACATCAAGGAAGTTGAGGAAGTGTCGATGAGGTAATACCACTACACCATTCCTTTATGTCTTCCCCATCATCATGTTCTATGTTCACTTAGTCCCAGTCTAACACCGCTTTTCTTTTTTAGTGATTTCATTCAAGAGGAATGGACGGGGATGAATCCTCCTACTGAGGCAGAGGCACTTACTCTTCTCAGTCATGGAAACCCTGGACGTAAAAAATTTGTTACTTGGTTCATGGAGAAAGTAATTTTCCACACTCCCCTATTAAATACCTAATTCAACATTTATTAGTTAACCAAACTAATGCACGCTGCAATTTCAATTATACTTGTAGGGAAAAGATCCGAGCATATCTATGGATGACGAATTGAGATGGGTTTCCATGGGTTTTGACCCTACCGTCATGACATGTAAAAAGTATGATGTGAATGGGTATCGCTTTCATACAGAGGAGCACCAGAACAGCCGGCCCGATCCCAAAACTATAAATACCGGAGTGTACACCCCCGGTCGAAATTCAGTAGACTACTAAGGAAGGGTACAAAATATATACGAGATTAAATTCCGCAAGGGGCGCGAGACCCTAAGTCTGTCTGTGTTCAAATGTCGTTGGTTCGATCTGCGGGAGGGGGCAAAGCATACGCCTTCCATTGGTTTGGTCGAAGTTAAACCATCAACTGTCTATGCCGGAGTCGATCTCTTCATTGCGGCTACCCAAGCTACACAAGTATATTACCTGCCTTACCCATGCCAGAAAGAGTACCTAAAGGGTTGGGAAGTTGTGTTCAAGGTGTCGCACATGGTAAGCTACCGGACCCGAATGAAGACGATTACTACAACATTAACCCCATGACATACGAGGGAGTGTTCTATCAAGAGCAACCTGATGATGATGATGTGGTTAGAAATGATGACGCTAGACCATTGGGTGATGATGATGATGTGGATCCAAATGACGACGATGCACGGAATGATGGTGAGACCATTGTCAATGAAAATGACATACTTATGCTAGAAAAGTTAAACCAAGACGCTGACAACGAGGAATAGCCTCCACCTCCATCAGACAACAAAGATGATATGATTGATAGTGATGATGAGACCGACCGAGAAAGAGGTTACAACAGTGATGATTTGTATGGGTTCTAGCATATGTACGTTTCAAGTCTTTTTTTCTATAGTTTAGGAATATGCCTTTTTATGCATTTTTATTAATGTGTTTATTATTCCTTATTATTATGCCTTTTCCTTCATTTCATTAATTTACTAATTGCTTATTCTTTTTTCAATGCAGGTTCATGGAACATGGGCAAGGGGAAGGCAGACGGCGTGGGTTTCCTACGCAAGGTCGTCGGCCTGCCTAGTCGGAGTGGTCGTGCATGTAATCCTCCCCCGGCTACTTGATGATGACTCCTCACAGGGAGGTCGAGGGAGAGGTGCCCCTAGAGGAGGTGTCAGACCTCAGGACATCATACTATCCAGACCACGTTCCCCATCTGCATAACAAGGTGCCTCGATACAATATAGAAGAGCCCAAGTATCAACCCAGACTCCATCTATTCAACGCGCAAGGTGGGAGGGCTAGGGCCTCGAAATCTTATAACATGCCACGACAAGAGTGGGAGGACCTCATGCTCTATATCTTGCACAACATCAAGGAAGTTGAGGAAGTGTCGATGAGGTAATACCACTACACCATTCATTTATGTCTTCCCCATAATCATGTTCTATGTTCACTTAGTCCCAGTCTAACACCGCTTTTCTTTTTTTAGTGATTTCATTCAAGAGGAATGGACGGGAATGAATCCTCCTACTGAGGCGGAGGCACTTACTCTTCTCCGTCATGGAAACCCTGGATGTAAAATTTTTGTTGCTTGGTTCATGGAGAAAGTAATTTTCCACACTCCCCTATTAAATACCTAATTCAACATGTTGGGGAACGCAGTAATTTCAAAAAATTTCCTACGCACACGCAAGATCATGGTGATGCATAGCAACGAGAGGGGAGAGTGTTGTCTACGTACCTACGCATACCGACTGCGGAAGCGTTGACGCAACGTAGAGGAAGTAGTCGTACGTCTTCCCGATCCGACCGATCCAAGCACCGTTACTCCGGCACCTCCGAGTTCTTAGCACCCGTATAGCTCGATGACGATCCCTGGGCTCCGATCTAGCAAAGTGTTGGGGAGGAGTTCCATCAGCACGACGGCGTGGTGACGATCTTGATGTTCTACTATCGCAGGGCTTCGCCTAAGCACCGCTACAATATGATCGAGGTGGAATATGGTGGCAGGGGGTACCGCACACGGCTAAGGAACGATCTCAAGGATCAACTTGTGTGTCTAGAGGTGCCCCCTGCCCCCGTATATAAAGGATCCAAGGGGGAGGGGGCGGCCAGCCAGGAGGAGGGTGCAGGAGGAGTCCTACTCCTACCAGGAGTAGGACTCCCCCCCCCCCCCAATCCTAGTTGGAATAGGATTCCCCGAGGGGGAAAGAGAGAGAGGGGGGCCGGCCACCTCTCCTTGTCCTAATAGGACAAGGGGAGGGGGGAGGCGCGCTGCCCACCTTGGGCTGCCCCTTTCTCCTTTCCACTAAAGCCCACTAAGGCCCATATAGCTCCCGGGGGGTTCCGGTAACCTCCCGGTACTCCGGTAAAATCTCGATTTCACCCGGAACACTTCCGATATCCAAACATAGGCTTCCAATATATCAATATTTATGTCTCGACCATTTCGAGACTCCTCGTCATGTCCATGATCACATCCGGGACTCCGAACTAACTTCGATACATCAAAATGCATAAACTCATAATAACTGTCATCGTAACGTTAAGCGTGCGGACCCTACGGTTCGAGAATAATGCAGACATGACTGAGACACATCTCCGGTCAATAACCAATAGCGGGACCTGGATGCCCATATTGGCTCCTACATATTCTACGAAGATCTTTATCGGTCAGACCGCATAACAACATACGTTGTTCCCTTTGTCATCGGTATGTTACTTGCCCGAGATTCGATCGTCGGTATCCAATACCTAGTTCAATATCGTTACCGGCAAGTCTCTTTACTCGTTCCGTAATACATCATCTCACAACTAACTCATTGGCTGCAATGCTTGCAAGGCTTATGTGATGTGCATTACCGAGAGGGCCCAGAGATACCTCTCCTACAATCGGAGTGACAAATCCTAATATCGAAATATGCCAACCCAACATCTACCTTTGGAGACACCTGTAGAGCTCCTTTATAATCACCCAGTTACGTTGTGACGTTTGGTAGCACACAAAGTGTTCCTCCGGTAAACGGGAGTTGCATAATCTCATAGTCATAGGAACATGTATAAGTCATGAAGAAAGAAATAGCAACATACTAAACGATCAGGTGCTAAGCTAATGGAATGGGTCATGTCAATCAGATCATTCAACTAATGATGTGACCTCGTTAATCAAATAACAACACCTTGTTCATGGTTAGGAAACATAACCATCTTTGATTAACGAGCTAGTCAAGTAGAGGCATACTAGTGACACTAAGTTTGTCTATGTATTCACACATGTATTATGTTTCCGGTTAATACAATTCTTAGCATGAATAATAAACATTTATCATGATATAAGGAAATAAATAATAACTTTATCATTGCCTCTAGGGCATATTTCCTTCAGTCTCCCACTTGCAGTAGAGTCAATAATCTAGATTACACAGTAATGATTCTAACACCCATGGAGCCTTGGTGCTGATCATGTTTTGCTCGTGGAAGAGGCTTAGTCAACGGGTCTGCAACATTCAGATCTATATGTATCTTACAAATCTCTATGTCTCCCACCTGGGCTAGATCCCGGATGGAATTGAAGCGTCTCTTGATGTGCTTGGTCCTCTTGTGAAATCTGGATTCCTTTGCCAAGGCAATTGCACCAGTATTGTCACAAAAGATTTTCATTGGACCCGATGTACTAGGTATGACACCTAGATCGGATATGAACTCCTTCATCCAGAATCCTTCGTTCGCTGCTTCCGAAGCAGCTATGTACTCCGCTTCACATGTAGATCCCGCTACGGCGCTTTGTTTAGAACTGCACCAACTGACAGCTCCACCATTTAATGTAAACATGTATCCGGTTTGCGATTTAGAATCGTCCGGATCAGTGTCAAAGCTTGCATCAACGTAACCTTTTACGGTGAGCTCTTTGTCACCTCCATATATGAGAAACATATCCTTAGTCCTTTTTAGGTATTTCAGGATGTTCTTGACCGCTGTCCAGTGATCCACTCCTGGATTACTTTGGTACCTCCCTGCTAAACTTATAGCAAGGCACACATCAGGTCTGGTACACAGCATTGCATACATGATAGAGCCTATGGCTGAAGCATAGGGAACATCTTTCATTTTCTCTCTATCTTCTGCAGTGGTCGGGCATTGAGTCTTACTCAACTTCACACCTTGTAACACAGGCAAGAACCCTTTCTTTGCTTGATCCATTTTGAACTTCTTCAAAACTTTGTCAAGGTATGTGCTTTGTGAAAGTCCAATTAAGCGTCTTGATCTATCTCTATAGATCTTAATGCCTAATATGTAAGCAGCTACACCGAGGTCTTTCATTGAAAAACTTTTATTCAAGTATCCCTTTATGCTATCCAGAAATTCTATATCATTTCCAATTAGTAATATGTCATCCACATATAATATCAGAAATGCTACACAGCTCCCACTCACTTTCTTGTAAATACATGCTTCTCCAAAAGTCTGTATAAAACCAAATGCTTTGATCACACTATCAAAGCGTTTATTCCAACTCCGAGAGGCTTGCACCAGTCCATAAATGGATCGCTGGAGCTTGCACACTTTGTTAGCTCCCTTTGGATCGACAAAACCTTCTGGTTGCATCATATACAACTCTTCTTCCAGAAATCCATTCAGGAATGCATTTTTGACATCCATCTGCCAAATTTCATAATCATAAAATGCGGCAATTGCTAACATGATTCGGACAGACTTAAGCATCGCTACGGGTGAGAAGGTCTCATCGTAGTCAATCCTTTGAACTTGTCGAAAACCTTTTGCGACAAGTCGAGCTTTGTAGACAGTAACATTACCATCAGCGTCAGTCTTCTTCTTGAACATCCATTTATTCTCAATTGCTTGCCGATCATTGGGCAAGTCAACCAAAGTCCATACTTTGTTCTCATACATGGATCCCATCTCAGATTTCATGGCTTCAAGCCACTTTGCGGAATCTGGGCTGACCATCGCTTCTTCATAGTTTGTAGGTTCATCATGATCTAGTAGCATGACTTCCAGAACAGGATTACCGTACCACTCTGGTGCGGATCTCGCTCTGGTTGATCTACGAGGTTCAGTAGTATCTTGTCCTGAAGTTTCATGATCATCATCATTAGCTTCCTCACTAATTGGTATAGGTGTTGCAGAAACAGTTTTCTGTGATGTACTACTTTCCAATAAGGGAGCAGGTACAGCTACCTCGTCAAGTTCTACTTTCCTCCCACTCACTTCTTTCGAGAGAAACTCCTTCTCTAGAAAGGATCCATTCTTAGCAACGAATGTCTTGCCTTCGGATCTGTGATAGAAGGTGTACCCAACAGTCTCCTTTGGGTATCCTATGAAGACACATTTCTCCGATTTGGGTTCGAGCTTATCAGGTCGAAGCTTTTTCACATAAGCATCGCAGACCCAAACTTTAAGAAACGACAACTTTGGTTTCTTGCCAAACCACAGTTCATAAGGCGTCGTCTCAAACGGATTTTGATGGTGCCCTATTTAACGCGAATGCGGCCGTCTCTAAAGCATAACCCCAAAACGATAGCGGTAAATCAGTAAGAGACATCATAGATCGCACCATATCTAGTAAAGTACGATTACGATGTTCGGAAACACCATTGCGCTGTGGTGTTCCGGGTGGCGTGAGTTGCGAAACTATTCCACAATTTTTCAAATGTACACCAAACTCGTAACTCAAATATTCTCCTCCACGATCAGATCGTAGAAACTTTATTTTCTTGTTACGATGATTTTCAACTTCACTCTGAAATTCTTTGAACTTTTCAAATGTTTCAGACTTATGTTTCATTAAGTAGATATACCCATATCTGCTTAAGTCATCTGTGAAGGTGAGAAAATAATGATATCCGCCACGAGCCTCAATATTCATCGGACCACATACATCTGTATGTATGATCTCCAACAAATCTGTTGCTCTCTCCATAGTACCGGAGAACGGTGTTTTAGTCATCTTGCCCATGAGGCACGGTTCGCAAGTACCAAGTGATTCATAATCAAGTGGTTCTAAAAGTCCATCAGTATGGAGTTTCTTCATGCGCTTTACACCGATATGACCTAAACGGCAGTGCCACAAATAAGTTGCACTTTCATTATTAACTCTTCATCTTTTGGCTTCAACATTATGAATATGTGTATCACTACTATCGAGATTCATCAAAAATAGACCACTCCTCAAAGGTGCATGACCATAAAAGATATTACTCATATAAATAGAACAACCATTATTCTCTGATTTAAATGAATAACCATCTCGCATCAAACAAGATCCAGATATAATGTTCATGCTCAATGCTGGCACCAAATAACAATTATTTAGGTCTAATATTAATCCCGAAGGTAGATGTAGAGGTAGCATGCCGACCGCGATCACATCGACTTTGGAACCGTTTCCCACGCGCATCGTCACCTCGTCCTTCGCCAGTGTTCGCTTAATCCGTAGTCCCTGTTTCGAGTTGCAAATATTAGCAACAGAACCAGTATCAAATACCCAGGTGCTACTGCGAGCTCTAGTAAGGTACACATCAATAACATGTATATCACATATACCTTTGTTCACCTTGCCATCCTTCTTATCCGCCAAATACTTGGGGCAGTTCCGCTTCTAGTGACCAGTCTACTTGCAGTAGAAGCACTCAGTTTCAGGCTTAGGTCCAGACTTGGGTTTCTTCTCCTGAGCAGCAACTTGCTTGCCGTTCTTCTTGAAGTTCCCCTTCTTCTTCCCTTTGCCCTTTTTCTTGAAACTAGTGGTATTGTTAACCATCAACACTTGATGCTCCTTCTTGATTTCTACCTCCGCAGCTTTCAGCATTGCGAAGAGCTCGGGAATGGTCTTGTTCATCCCTTGCATATTATAGTTCATCACGAAGCTCTTGTAGCTTGGTGGCAGTGATTGGAGAATTCTGTCAATGACGCAATCATCTTGAAGATTAACTCCCATCTGAATCAAGTGATTATTATACCCAGACATTTTGAGTATATGCTCACTGACAGAACTGTTCTCCTCCATCTTGCAACTATAGAACTTATTGGAGACTTCATATCTCTCAATCCGGGCATTTGCTTGAAATATTAACTTCAACTCCTGGAACAGCTCATATGCTCCATGACGTTCAAAACGTCGTTGAAGTCCCGATTCTAAGCCGTAAAGCATGGCACACTGAACTATCGAGTAGTCATCAGCTTTGCTCTGCCAGACGTTCATAACATCTGGTGTTGCTCCAGCAGCAGGCCTGGCACCTAGCGGTGCTTCCAGGACGTAATTCTTCTGAGCAGCAATGAGGATAATCCTCAAGTTATGGACCCAGTCCGTGTAATTGCTACCATCATCTTTCAACTTTGCTTTCTCAAGGAACGCATTAAAATTCAATGGAACAACAGCACGAGCCATCTATCTACATTCAACATAAACAAGCAAGATACTATCAGGTACTAAGTTCATGATAAGTTTGAGTTCAATTAATCAAATTACTTAAGAACTCTCACCTAGATAGACATCCCTCTAATCCTCTAAGTGATCACGTGATCCAAATCAACTAAACCATAACCGATCATCACGTGAGATGGAGTAGTTTTCAATGGTGAACATCGTTATGTTGATCATATCTACTATATGATTCACGCTCGACCTTTCGGTCTCCGTGTTCCGAGGCCATATCTGCATATGCTAGGCTCGTCAAGTTTAACCTGAGTATTCTGCATGTGCAAAACTGGCTTGCACCCGTTGTAGATGGACGTAGAGCTTATCACACCCGATCATCACGTGGTGTCTGGGCACGACGAACTTTGGCAACGGTGCATACTCAGGGAGAACACTTCTTGATAATTTAGTGAGAGATCATCTTATAATGCTACCGTCAATCAAATCAAGATAAGATGCATAAAAAGATAAACATCACATGCAATCAATATAAGTGATATGATATGGCCATCATCATCTTGTGCTTGTGATCTCCATCTCCGGAGCACCGTCATGATCACCATCGTCACCGACGCGACACCTTGATCTCCATCGTAGCATCGTTGTCGTCTCGCCAATCTTATGCTTCCACGACTATCGCTACCGTTTAGTGATAAAGTAAAGCATTACATCGCGATTGCATTGCATACAATAAAGCGACAACCATATGGCTCCTGCCAGTTGCCGATAACTCGGTTACAAAACATGATCATCTCATACAATAAAATTCAGCATCATGCCTTGACCATATCACATCACAACATGCCCTGCAAAAACAAGTTAGACGTCCTCTACTTTGTTGTTCCAGTTTTACGTGGCTGCTACGGGCTTAAGCAAGAACCAATCTTACATACGCATCAAAACCACAATGATAGTTTGTCAAATAGACTCCGTTTTAACCTTCGCAAGGACCGGGCATAGCCACACTTGGTTCAACTAAAGTTGGAGAGACTGTCGCCCGCAAGCCACCTATGTGCAAAACACGTCAGGAGAACCGGTCTCGCGTAAGCGTACGCGTAATGTCGGTCCGGGTCGTCTCGTCCAACAATACCGCCGAACCAAAGTATGACATGCTGGTAGGCAGTATGACTTATATCGCCCACAACTCACTTGTGTTCTACTCGTGCATATAACATCAAACCATAAAACCTAGGCTCGAATGCCACTGTTGGGGAACGCAGTAATTTCAAAAAATTTCCTACGCACACGCAAGATCATGGTGATGCATAGCAACGAGAGGGGAGAGTGTTGTCTACGTACCTACACAGACTGACTGCGGAAGCATTGACGCAACATAGAGGAAGTAGTCGTACGTCTTCCCGATCCCACCGATCCAAGCACCGTTACTCCGGCACCTCCGAGTTCTTAGCACACGTACAGCTTGATGACGATCCCCGGGCTCCAATCCAGCAAAGCGTTGGGGAGGAGTTCCGTCAGCACGACGGCATGGTGACGATCTTGATGTTCTACTGTCGCAGGGCTTCGCCTAAGCACCACTACAATATGATCGAGGTGGAATATGGTGGCAGGGGGCACCGCACACGGCTAAGGAACGATCTCAAGGATCAACTTGTGTGTCTAGAGGTGCCCCCCTGCCCCCATATATAAAGGATCCAAGGGGGAGGGGGCGGCCAGCCAGGAGGAGGGTGCAGGAGGAGTCCTACTCCTACCAGGAGTAGGACTCCCCCCCCCCCAATCCTAGTTGGAATAGGATTCCCCGAGGGGGAAAGAGAGAGAGGGGGGCCGGCCACCTCTCCTTGTCCTAATAGGACAAGGGGAGGGGGAAGGCGCGCTGCCCACCTTGGGCTGCCCCTTTCTCCTTTCCACTAAAGCCCACTAAGGCCCATATAGCTCCCGGGGGGTTCCGGTAACCTCCCGGTACTCCGGTAAAATCTCGATTTCACCCGGAACACTTCCGATATCCAAACATAGGCTTCCAATATATCAATCTTTATGTCTCGACCATTTCAAGACTCCTCGTCATGTCCGTGATCACATCCGGGACTCTGAACTAACTTCGGTACATCAAAATGCATAAACTCATAATAACTGTCATCGTAACGTTAAGCGTGCGGACCCTACGGTTCGAGAATAATGCAGACATGATTGAGACACATCTCCGATCAATAACCAATAGCGGGACCTGGATGCCCATATTGGCTCCTACATATTCTACGAAGATCTTTATCGGTCAGACCGCATAACAACATATGTTGTTCCCTTTGTCATCGGTATGTTACTTGCCCGAGATTCGATCGTCGGTATCCAATACCTAGTTCAATCTCATTACCGGCAAGTCTCTTTACTCGTTCCGTAATACATCGTCTCGCAACTAACTCATTGGCTGCAATGCTTGCAAGGCTGATGTGATGTGCATTACCGAGAGGGCCCAGAGATACCTCTCCAACAATCGGAGTGACAAATCCTAATCTCGAAATATGCCAACCCAACATCTACCTTTGGAGACACCTGTAGAGCTCCTTTATAATCACCCAGTTACGTTGTGACGTTTGGTAGCACACAAAGTGTTCCTCCGGTAAACGGGAGTTGCATAATCTCATAGTCATAGGAACATGTATAAGTCATGAAGAAAGCAATAGCAACATACTAAACGATCGGGTGCTAAGCTAATGGAATGGGTCATGTCAATCAGATCATTCAACTAATGATGTGACCTCGTTAATCAAATAACAACACCTTGTTCATGGTTAGGAAACATAACCATCTTTGATTAACGAGCTAGTCAAGTAGAGGCATACTAGTGACACTAAGTTTGTCTATGTATTCACACATGTATTATGTTTCCAGTTAATACAATTCTTAGCATGAATAATAAACATTTATCATGATATAAGGAAATAAATAATAACTTTATTATTGCCTCTAGGGCATATTTCCTTCACAACATTTATTAGTTAACCAAACTAATGCACGCTGCAATTTCAATTATACTTGTAGGGAAAAGATCCGAACATATCCATGGATGACGAATTGAGATGGGTTTCCATGGGTTTTGACCCTGCCGTCATGACATGTAAAAAGTATGATGTGAATGGGTATCGCTTCCATACAGAGGAGCACCAGAACAGCCGGCCCGATCCCAAAACTATAAATACCGGAGTGTACACCCCCGGTCAAAATTCAGTAGACTACTATGGAAGGGTACAAAATATATATGATATTAAATTCTGCAAGGGGCGCGAGACCGTAAGTCTGTCTGTGTTCAAATGTCGTTGGTTCGATCTGCGGGAGGGGGTAAAACATACGCCTTCCATTGGTTTAGTCGAAGTTAAACCATCAACTGTCTATGCCGGAGTCGATCTCTTCATTGCGGCTACCTAAGCTACACAAGTATATTATCTGCCTTACCCATGCCAGAAAGAGTACCTAAAGGGTTGGGAAGTTGTGTTCAAGGTGTCGCCACATGGTAAGCTACCGGACCCGAATGAAGACGATTACTACAACATTAACCCGATGACATACGAGGGAGTGTTCTATCAAGAGCAACCTGATGATGATGATGATGTGGTTAGAAACAATGACGCTAGACCATTGGGTGATGATGATGATGTGGATCCAAACAACGACGATGCACAGAATGATGGTGAGACCATTGTCAATGAAAATGACATATTTATGCTAGAAAAGTTAAACCAAGACGCTGACAACGAGGAATAGCCTCCACCTCCATCAGACAACGAAGATGATATGATTGATAGTGATGATGAGACCGACCGAGAAAGAGGTTACAACAGTGATGATTTGTATGGGTTCTAGCAGATGTATGTTTCAAGTCTTTTTTCTATAGTTTTGGAATATGCCTTTTTATGCATTTTTATTAATGTGTTTATTATTCCTTATTATTATGCCTTTTCCTTCATTTCATTAATTTACTAATTGCTTATTCTTTTTTCAATGCAGGTTCATGGAACATGGGCAAGGGGAAGGCCGACGGCGTGGGTTTCCTACGCAAGGTCGTTGGCCTGCCTAGTCGGAGTGGTCGAGCACGTAATCCTCCCCTAGCTACTTGATGATGACTCCTCACAGGGAGGTCGAGGGAGAGGTGCCCCTAGAGGAGGAGGGGGCGGGGGGAGAGCCCCTAGAGGGTGAGGTGGTGGGGGGAGAGCCACTACAGGTGGTCGCGGCCAGAAAGAGCGCACCCTCACCGATTTAAGGTTGTTGTCTTCGAGGCCCTCCTCTAGTGAGGTACCCTCTGGCTAGGAGGAGGACGAGGACGAGGAGGAGGAGGAGGAGGTTCGGGATGGGGCCGAGGAGGAGGTGGAGGAGGAGGCAGGCGAGGAGGAGCAGGGCGAGGAGGAGGAGGAGGAGTGCGAGGTTGGGGAGGGGGAGGCAGGCGAGGAGGAGGGTGGTGGCAGGGATGATGGTGGTGGCGGGAGGGGGTTGGCAACAAGGGGTGGCTGCATGGTAACGCAAAGCTACCAAAGCAGATTCCTGCTACTGAGGAGCAGAAGTGGCTCATTGAGCCCACGGGGAAAGAGTAAGTGCCACTTTATAATAATTTCATTATTTTGCTTGTCACATGTTCATTCCGGTTGTTATTTATTTTGCTTGTCACATGCTAATAGTTCATTCTCTTGCAGCAACTGGATATATTCTAAAGGGGTTCGTATTCCCAACGGCCTCATCACCATCTTGCTGAAGTTACATTGGCCGGGGTTGTACTGTCCAGATCCAGTCAGGCACCCGAACCATCGGGTTTTGGCCACGAGCTGGGACCACTGGGAAGCGGCCCTCCATGCGGACCATGGGACCCATGCCAAGGCCGTGATCACTACTTTCTGGGTGAGTTCACTTCAGAAGCACAAGTCCATTCTAGTTTCATGAATGATTTAACTCATGGCTTCTTCCATTCTTGTTTCACGCATGATTGTAGAAATTCTATCGAGTTCTTCCGGAGCACAGGGCCAGAGCCGACCAGATCGTGCTGTGCCAATGCAAGAAGAAGGCCCACCAGATGCAGTACAAGGTGCGCTATGTGGCCATCTCGACACACTATCACGACGCTTTTGGTGTGAAGATCACCAAGGAAGAAGCACGGAGGATGGGCATTACCTTGGAGAGGCCCGAGTACTTGGCGGTAAGTATAAAAGATTTTTCATTCCGATGTTTGTGGTACATTTCACCGTTTTTTGTTGACATGACATTATGCTTTCATTATGTAGGTGTGTCCAAATTGGTGTTATGGAAAAGATGAGTCCTGGCCGACATTGGTGGATCTTTGGTGTGATAAGGCTGGAGCCTGGGCGGCTACGAGCATCAAAAACAAGGCTAACCGAGGGAAGGAGGGAGTACATGCTCAGGGAAACCAAAACCACTTTCTCCACAAGGCACTTAATGTATGACTAACCCCATTAAACATTCTTCTTCTTCTATCTACCATCACTTTCTTATGTATGACTAACCTCTGTTTGGTGGTGCAGGAGGAGAAACTGAAGCGGCTGCTCTCACACATGCAGGCGTGGGAGATCGCCCATACGCAGAAGGACCCCAAGCCTGGCGAGCCCAAGTACTACGACAAGAAGACCGCGCGGAGGAAGAAGGCCTACTCCGATGGGTATCTGAGGTTACATCCTGACACACCTGACCCCATTGCGGAGGATCTGGACGATAGGGTGGTGGTGGGCATGGGTCCCAAGGAGCACGGTCGGGAGGCGGTTCTCGATGCTGTATCACTCCTACTATCTCCTACACACAGCTCCGTGGGATCGATCCGAGCCTGAGCCAACGCACGAGCATGCCAATGACCAGTGCACAGTTACAGTCCCTCTTCCAGGAGCGGCAATCTGTAAGTATTTTCCCTATTATTTTCATTGCTCACTTTATTTTCCGCATTTAGTAGTTTTATGAGTTCCATCATGTCATACCGTAGGCCTACATGGAGTACACTCGCTAGGAGACCATGGCGTGGCACGAGAGCCTTTATGCATACCATGAGCAAAGGGATCACCTGATGCAGCACGCTTTTCAGGAAATGGCGGCTGGCAGGTGTCCTCAATTGCAACCAGTAAAATGTCCTCCAGCACAACCAAGGTTGCTTACCTTTGAGGAGTTTGTGGCACAGAACGCTGGCCCCTCACCGGTTATTTCATCCCCAATCTATTCACCCAAAGCATATCATGCCTTTCAACACAGTCATATATCCTGTTAATATGTCTTTTCAACATCCAGGGAACCGGTGGATCAACCGTTGGCAGTGGTCTTCGCAGCACTCCCAAGTCACAGAGTCCGACCACTCCGATCCACGGAGGCGGAGGCGGAGGTGGAGGTGGAGGCAGTCTTGGCAGTAGCGCTGCCGCTAGCAGTGATAACCTGTGCTTCAGCGGTCTTGGCGGTGACGACCTCCGCGGTGCTCGAAGTCCTGGCGCTTAAGCCTTTCGGTTACTTGTGTGTTTATGCTTATGTTTCATTAGATGACTTGTGTGTGGTGATGATGATAAACTTGTGGTCTTTGATGGTCCTTTAGATGACTTGTTATATGCTTATGCTTATGTTTATGTTGATTGTGATGATGCTTATGCATATATTGTTGTGACGGTGCCGGAAGATACTTAGATGTGTTCTGTATGTCTATTTCCATCACATATATCTGCTGTATATTTGAATTGAATTGATTTGAAAACAAACAGAAAAAAGAAAAAAATCAAATACAAACTATGCCGTCGGCATAGACGCCACGTGCCAGCAACTGGGCGCTCCTGAGGCAGGGCAATGCCGACGGCACAGCCATCGGCGTAGATTCAAACTAGGCTGACGGCTAGGCCGTCGGCATAGCCCTGCCCCAGGAGTAATGCCTGCTCGCCACGTGGCACATCTATGCCGACGGGTTAGCTGTCGGCATAGTTTCAAACTAAGCCGACCGCTAGGCCGTCGGCATAGATGCGCCACACAATGAGTAGCCTTTGGTTAGCAGTTGACGGCGTCCGCCGTTAGGTGGTAACGTTGCCGACGGCTAGGGCCGTCGCATAGGTGTACGGGCACCGTCTGGATAGGTCCTATGCCGATGGCCTTTCTATGCCGACGGCCTCCCGGGCTACGCCGACGAATATGTTGCCGACGGCCCTATGCCGTCGGGGGCCATCGGCATAGGCCTGTCCCGACGGGAATCATGGCTATGCCGACAGACAGTGCCGTCGGCATAGGGTGCGATTCCGATACTGTTCCATCCTAAAATTATGCCTAGACTTGAAGCTCATTCTTTTTACGAGTTAATGATACATCTCCAATGTATCTATAATTTTTGATTGCTCCATTCTATATTATCTTCTGTTTTGGACATTATTGGGCTTTATTATCCACTTTTATATTATTTTTTGGACTAACCTACTAACCGGAGGCCCAGCCCAGAATTGCTGTTTTTGCCTATTTCAGAGTAACACACAAAAAGAATATCAAACGGAGTCCAAACAGAATGAAACCTTCGGGAACGTGATTTTCGGAACGAACATGATCCAGAGGACTTGGACCCTACGTCAAGAAATCAAGCAGGAAGCCACGAGGTAGGAGGGCGCGCCTACCCCCCTGGGCATGCCTTCACCCTCGTGGGCCCCATGTTGCTCCACCGACGTACTCCTTCCTCCTATATATACCTACGTACCCCCAAACGATCAGATATGAAACAAAAAACCTAATTCCACCGCCGCAACCTTCTGTACCCACAAGATCCCATCTTGGGGCCTATTCCGGAGCTCCGCCGAAGGGGGCATCCATCACGGAGGGCTTCTACATCAACACCATAGCCTCTCCGATGAAGTGTGAGTAGTTTACCTCAGACCTTCGGGTCCATAGTTATTAGCTAGATGGCTTCTTCTCTCTTTTTGGATCTCAATACAATGTTCTCCCCCTCTCTCGTGGAGATCTATTTGATGTAATCTTCTTTTGCGGTGTGTTTGTTGAGACCGATGAATTGTGGGTTTATGATCAATTTTATCTATGAACAATATTTGAATCTTCTGAATTCTTTTATGTATGATTGGTTATCTTTGCAAGCCTCTTCGAATTATCAGTTTGGTTTGGCCTACTAGATTGATCTTTCTTGCAATGGGAGAAGTGCTTAGCTTTGGGTTCAATCTTGCGGTGTCCTTTCCCAGTGACAGTAGGGGCAGCAAGGCACGTATTGTATTGTTGCCATCAAGGATAACAAGATGGGTTTTTTTATCATATTGCATGAATTTATCCCTCTACATCATGTCATCTTGCCTGAAGCGTTACTCTATTCTTATGAACTTAATACTCTAGATGCATGCTGGATAGCGGTCGATGTGTGGAGTAATAGTAGTAGATGTAGGCAGGAGTCGGTCTACTTGTCTCGGACGTGATGCCTATATACATGATCATACCTAGATATTCTCATAACTATGCTCAATTCTATCAATTGCTCAACAGTAATTTGTTCACCCACCGTAAAATATTTGTGCTCTTGAGAGAAGCCACTAGTGAAACCTATGGCCCCCGGGTCTATTTTCCATCATATTAATCTTCCAACACTTAGTTGTTTCCGTTGCTTTTTACTTTGCTTTTATTTTACTTTGCATCATTATCATAAAAATACAAAAAATATTATACTATCATATCTATCAGATCTCACTATCGTAAGTGACCGTGTAGGGATTGACAACCCCTTATCGCGTTGGTTGCGAGGATTTATTTGTTTGTGTTGGTGCGAGGGACTCGCGCGTAGCCTCCTACTGGATTGATACCTTGGTTCTCAAAAAATGAGGGAAATACTTATGCTACTTTGCCGCATCACCCTTTCCTCTTCAAGGGAAAACCAACGCAGTGCTCAAGAGGTAGCAAGAAGGATTTCTGGCGCCGTTGCCGGGGAGGTCTACGCAAAAGTCAACATACCAAGTACCCATCACAAACCCTTATCGCCCGCATTACATTATTTTCCATTTGCCTCTCGTTTTCCTCTCTGTCGGTGTCAAAACCGGTGGATCTCGGGTAGTGGGTCCCGAACTGTGCATCTAGGCCGGATGGTAACAGGAGGCAGGGAACACGATGTTTTACCCAAGTTCGGGCCCTCTTGATGGAGGTAAAACCCTACGTCCTGCTTGATTAATATTGATGATATGGGTAGTACAAGAGTAGATCTACCACGAGATCAAGGAGGCTAAACCCTAGAAGCTAGCCTATGGTATGATTGTTGTATATGGACTTGATTCCCTACGGACTACAACCCTCCGGTTTATATAGACACCGGATAGGGTTAGGGTTACATAGAGTCGGTTACAATGGTAAGAGATCTTGAATATCCGCGTTGCCAAGCTTGCCTTCCACGCCAAGAAAAGTCCCATCCGGACACGGGGCGAAGTCTTCAATCTTGTATCTTCATAGTCCAGGAGTCCGGCCGAAGGTATAGTCCGGCTACCCGAACACCCCCTAATCCAGGACTCCCTCAGTAGCCCCTGAACCAGGCTTCAATGACGACGAGTCCGGCGCGCAAATTGTCTTCAGCATTGCAAGGCGGGTTCCTCCTCCAAGTCCTTCATAGAAGATTGTAAACACCAAGAGTAGTGTCCGGCTCTGCAAAATAAGCTTCCACATATTGCCATAGAGAGAATAATATTAACACAAATCGAATCTGCTGACGTATTCCGCAGTGCGTCATTGCACTACAGCCAAGTCCTTTACTCGAATCGTTTTCACTTTTCCACCTCAGCGTGTTTTGCGAGGCAGTTTCCTTGGCACGTCTTGTCAAGGCAGAGATCGTGTGCCCCCCTTTTACGGGATTCTCATCAATACGGATGTGGGTAACCCAATCGTGCCCGTTAGCATGTTTTCTCGATTAAAGGCGAGTCCCAAACGGTTACGGGGAGGGCTCCTGGTATTCAACCTCTTATAAAGAGACCAGGGCCTTACTCCTTTTCTCCAATCCCAAAACAAGTTCGCCCGTCGCCTCGAGTTCCAACACCCCAGGCTCCAGATTCCGGGCGTCTCAGACCTTCGACAATGTCCGGTTCCGACCTTCAAGGCTGATGGAAGCCCTCCTCCGTCACGGAGGAGGACGTGCTAAAGTTGAGAGAGGCTAAGTTCTTGACCGCCGAAATTTCGCACAGGTTGCCTACTCAAAGGCAGGCTATCCCCAGTCCCCAGCCCGGTGAGAGCGTAGTGTTCGTGTCTCACTTCCTTCGGGGGTTAGGCTTCCCGATGGATCCCTTTGTGAGGGGACTGCTGTTTTATTACGGGCTGGAATTTCACGACTTAGCTCCGGAGTCCATCCTCCATATCTCATCGTTTATCGTTGTATGCGAACCGTTCCTCCGTGTTACCCCTCACTTCGGATTATGGCTCAAGACTTTCAAAGTGGAGCCGAAGATAATCAAGGGACGGCACGCAGAGTGCGGAGGCGCTGTTATAAGAAAAAATGCTGATGCTCCATGGCCAGAGGGCTCTTTTCAAGAGGAGCTAGGCTTGTGGCAACGAGAGTGGTTTTATATCACCACTCCCCGGAGCACCAAGTGGGTGGCGCTTCCTACCTTTCGCTCGGGTCCCCCCCACGGCTAGCGTCATGGGTTAACAGAGGGTTAGATTGGGGTTTTCCCAAAGACGTGCCCTTGTTATAGGGCCGCATTGAGGATCTCTTGGAAGGAGACCTCAGCCTGGTCAAGGTGACGCAGGTCATGCTGATTCGCCGAATATTGCCCGGCAAACGTCGCTCCCTTCAACTGTGGGAGTTTAATCCAGAGGGACCGCGAGCTCTCCAGAATTTCATGGGCGCAACGCCCGCGGAGATGTATTAACTGTTCTTCGAATCACGAGAGATGTGTCTGGATTTAACCGAGGACGCAGGCCTAAGCTGCAATAGCCCGGATACTCAAGTAAGCAACCTTGTGCTCGGACCTTCTATCCGTATAATTGTCATAAACTTGCCCCTAAAAGAGCCGTCCTTTAAAACAGGAGTGGATAGCGAAGGCAAAGCTGATCAGGTGTCCGGCTCCCCTTCCCGAAACCAGGCCGGATCCCGTGCTGGTCAGGATGCTGGAGATAATGCCTTTAGAGGGAAGCAAGGGGGAGGACAAGGAAACTATGGCCTCCTCAAAGGAGGCTGCTCCGAAGGGAGGAACCGACAATTCCTCTCCTAAGGGGAAGAAGAGAGCCGCCTCTGACGACCCGGAAACCATGGCCTCGAAGCGGGGAAAAAAATCCTCATCAGAGGGTCCGACACCGGGGAGTTCCTCGGCCGGACTACGCCCTCAAGGGGATCAGCCCCCCAGCGAGCCGTAAGTAGAGAAAGATTTTCCTTTTGAGGGATGAGGGAAATCCTTGATTTAGATCTGAGAAGATTAACCAAATTTTACCTTGTAGCTCGGACCTCAGCCCTTCTCACCAGAGCTCGTCTTCGGGGGATCTCCTTTCGGAGATGATGGAGAGCGGGACGCCTCCCCCTGCCGTGCCGCCTAGCGAGGCGGGCGACCCTGAGGTGTCGTCACGGAGGGTTTCTCCGAATCCGGTAGGGGCGGAAGATAGCTATGTGCCCCCCTGAGGTTCTCCGCGTCCGGCCTTCAAAAGAGGTCGTGGGACAAGTCCGGCACCGTCTGGTGCTCGGCCGGAGGAGCTAAAGATTCTGCTGGGGCGAGCTTCTATCTCGGAGGAGCACCGTGCATTGATGGGCACGGTGATTGAAAGGATCTCATCCGCAGAGAGCGGATTGCATGAGGCTGACAAAAGTTTACTGACGGGTTTTGAGGTACATTAGATAATGTACACTTTTGTCAGTTGCGCATGAATAAGATGCGCCCTGTGTAGATAGTATCCCCTGAGACTCTGCGCGTCGTCAAGAAATGACGACACGCGGAGGATCATAGTCCCAGGTCTAAGATGTCGCCTTTGAATGTAGGCGGCAGGGTGTCCGGAATCGAGCCGAACTGATGATTTTGCCGAACTAAAGCGGCAACTGGACATGGCAGATGATGACGTCGCGCTTTTCAACAAGCGGCTTGATGAGGCTCAAGGTATGTAATTCCTCGGGCGGCATCAGGTAAGAAGAGTTTTATGCCAGTGTCCTACGATGTGTATGCTTGACGCAGATGGTGTGGCCGCCGTGGAGAGTCTTAGGGCAGAACTTGCCCGAGCTAAAGAACAAGCCAGAGAAAGTGATGCGGCTGCCAAGAAAGCCCTTGAAGAGCTGAGAGCCGAACAGGCTGCTCATTGCCGAAGCAAGGAAGAGATGGCCGAGATGGCCGAAAAGTTAAAGAGTGCTGCAGACCGTTGCAGACTTCTTGAGAAAGAGGACCAGGCAAAACAGACGGTCTTAGAGAAGGCCGTTGCCAATGCCAAGGACGCGCGCTCTGCGATGAGAGCTACGAAGGAGGAGCTGCGTCAGGCCGAACAGATTGCGGCTGGAAAGCCCTTTATGCTGCAAAGGAAATTTTGCGATCCGAAGTTTGCTCCGTTGGACCGGATGTGGAGTGTGGAGGATACCTATCTGGATTTGGCAGCGAGTGCTGCTGATGCGACCGAACACTTTCGAGATCAGAAAGATCGCGAAGTGGAAAAGCTTTTTTGGTCGCAGTTTCACAATCCAGAGCGTCCGCTGGCAGTGGACGATCATTTGGCTCAATGGGCCGAACTGAATAGGGTGTCCGGACTCGCCATGAAGTACTTCATGGGTCATCTGTGGCCGGGGAGATCGGAGCCGAAGAGTTATTTCAGCTTGGTGCAACAATTCCTTGACGTGGTGCCACATATTAATGCAATGAAGAGGTCAGCATGCATAGAGGGCGCAAGGATGGCTCTTGCCCGTGTCAAGACATACTGGGCAAAGATGGAGACCACCATTGTTGCGTCCCGAGATTCGGACAAAAGCCGAGTACCCTCCGAGCACTATTTTCAGGAAGTCCTTGAAGGCGCTCGTGTAATAGAGACGCAGTGCTCGAAAGATGCTATGTTATGATAGCATATGTAATTATAAAGTAATATTTTGATAAACTGTAGTGGCCTTTTTATACTTGTGCCTTCAAGTATTGGGAACACCTCCTGTGCGGACGTTTTAAGATATATATATATATATACAAAATCTGAAAGATGACAGTCGTTGGCTTCAGCCCCCACGCACATAGTGCGGGGGTGCTCGCAAAAGATGCATTTTCACACTTAACCCACCGTCTTGGTCCTACAAAGGAGGTGATAGCGCAGCGGGCCAGGCAACCGGACTATAATGCTTTAACACTTTCACTTAGACATAGGAGCTTGACAGTGAGACTATTTAGGTAGCCCCTTGGTGGCGACTGCGCTCGCCCGAGTTCGGGGCGCGTATGTGCCTGACCGAGAAGCAGCCCTTCGTTAAAGCGGAGGAATCCGATAGATTCCGATAGGTCATCGAGTGGCTGACCAGTCTCACGCTACATCATGACAGTCAGTTTTCGGCTTTCTCTACTGAGGTGCTCGCCCGGCCGAACCGGGGCACAATCGCAGTAGTTCTCCTGGTGCTACCTTAGCCGATAGAGCGGAACGTAAGGTAGCCGAACTCAGGAGCCGGGCAACCCAACATTTGACCAAAGACAAGATTCGGAGCTGATGCATATAATGCCAAAACTCGCGATGCCGAACACTCCCTAAGGTGTTCGGTCTTTATGAGTGCGGGTGAAACGACACTCTTTATTATTAAAAAAGCCCCTAGTGTCCAGGTACGTGCAAAAATTCTGACGTGGCCACATGCCAAGACGCCAGCCTCCTCCTTGGTTATATCAGAAAGAAAAAACCAGGGGATGTGTAGCAACAAGAGACAGTAAAAAAGGTTTACGCAGGGTCTTAATCTAAAAAGAATCCTTTAGGACGGGTCCCTACTGCACGTCTGCGCCTGTGTCTCCGTTGTGCCGTATCCTGGACGGGCGCCACACGACGTTCATCTGTAAAAGAGAGGAACTGAGTTGAAAACGGGTCGTGCCGAAAAAGTTTAAAATAAACAAAGTATAAAGTAAAATATATAAGATTGAGCTTTATTGTCTCTTATTGTATATGTGTGGAGCCCCTAGTGCGGGGTATGTGGCCTCTAGGCTTGCATCAATGATGATTTTGCACCGAACTCATCTATCCGCGTTCGTGGTCTTGAATGACCTATTTCGAAGTTTTTTGGCCGATGAGGCCATTTTGCTGTGGGGCTGTCAAAGCGGCCGCACAGTCCTCCGCTTGGGGAGGTGCACTTTAGTGCTTCCTGTTGGGTTTCGTAGTAATTTCAAAAAATTTCCTACGCACACGCAAGATCATGGTGATGCATAGCAACGAGAGGGGAGAGTGTTGTCTACGTACCCACGCAGACCGACTGCGGAAGCGTTGACACAACGTAGAGGAAGTAGTCGTACGTCTTCACGATCCAACCGATCAAGCACCGAAACTACGGCACCTCCGAGTTCGAGCACACGTTCAGCTCGATGACGATCCCCGGACTCCGATCCAGCAAAGTGTCGGGGAAGAGTTCCGCCAGCACGACGGTGTGGTGATGATCTTGATGCACTACAGCAGCAGGGCTTCGCCTAAACTCTGCTACAGTATTTTTGAGGAATATGGTTGCTGGGGGCACTGCACACGGCTAAGGAATAGATCACGTGGATCAACTTGTGTGTTCTAGGGTGCCTCTGCCTCAGTATATAAAGGACTAGAGGGGGGAGGCTGGCCGGTCAAGGTGTGGCGCGCCAGGAGAGTCCTACTCCCTCTAGGAGTAGGATTCCCCCCAGTACTTGTTGGAATAGGATTCGCGGAGGGGGAAAAGAGAGAGAGGGGGCCGGCCACCTTTCCTAGTCCTAAAAGGACTAGGGGAAGGGG
>NC_057797.1:740246327-740252874 GCF_018294505.1 Triticum aestivum | reverse complement strand
GGACTCCGAACAACCTTCGGTACATCAAAATGCATAAACTCATAATATAACTGTCATCGTAACCTTAAGCGTGCGGACCCTACGGGTTCGAGAACAATGTAGACATGACCGAGACACGTCTCCGGTCAATAACCAATAGCGGGACCTGGATGCCCATATTGGCTCCTACATATTCTACGAAGATCTTTATCGGTCAGACCGCATAACAACATACGTTGTTCCCTTTGTCATCGGTATGTTACTTGCCCGAGATTCGATCGTCGGTATCCAATACCTAGTTCAATCTCGTTACCGGCAAGTCTCTTTACTCGTTCTGTAATACATCATCCCGCAACTAACTCATTAGTTGCAATGCTTGCAAGGCTTATGTGATGTGCATTACCGAGAGGGCCCAGAGATACTTCTCTGACAATCGGAGTGACAAAACCTAATCTCGAAATACGCCAACCCAACATGTACCTTTGGAGACACCTGTAGTACTCCTTTATAATCACCCAGTTACATTGTGACGTTTGGTAGTACCCAAAGTGTTCCTCCGGTAAATGGGAGTTGCATAATCTCATAGTTATAGGAACATGTATAAGTCATGAAGAAAGCAATAGCAACATACTAAATGATCGGGTGCTAAGCTAATGGAATGGGTCATGTCAATCAGATCATTCTCTTAATGATGTGATCCCTTAATCAAATAACAACTCATTGTTCATGGTTTAGGAAACTTTTATCATGATTATAAGGAAATAAATAATAACTTTATTATTGCCTCTAGGGCATATTTCCTTCAGTCTCCCACTTCACTAGAGTCAATAATCTAGATTACACCGTAATGATTCTAACACCCATGGAGCCTTGGTGCTGATCATGTTTTGCTCATGGAAGAGGCTTAGTCAACGGGTCTGCAACATTCAGATCTGTATGTATCTTGCAAATCTCTATGTCTCCCACCTGGACTAAATCCCGGATGGAATTGAAGCGTCTCTTGATGTGCTTGGTTCTCTTGTGAAATCTGGATTCCTTTGCCAAGGCAATTGCACCAGTATTGTCACAAAAGATTTTCATTGGACCCGATGCACTAGGTATGACACCTAGATCGGATATGAACTCCTTCATCCAGACTCCTTCGTTCGCTGCTTCTGAAGCAGCTATGTACTCCTCTTCACATGTAGATCCTGCTACGACGCTTTGTTTAGAACTGCACCAACTGACAGCTCCATCGTTTAATGTAAACACGTATCCGGTTTGCGATTTAGAATCGTCCGGATCAGTGTCAAAGCTTGCATCAACGTAACCTTTTACGATGAGCTCTTTGTCACCTCCATATATGAGAAACATATCCTTAGTCCTTTTCAGGTATTTCAGGATGTTCTTGACCGCTGTCTAGTGATCCACTCCTGGATTACTTTGGTACCTCCCTGCTAGACTTATAGCAAGGCACACATCGGGTCTGGTACACAGCATTGCATACATGATAGATCCTATGGCTGATGCATAGGGAACATCTTTCATATTCTCTCTATCTTCTGCAGTGGTCGGGCATTGAGTCTTACTCAACTTCACACCTTGTAACACAGGCAAGAATCCTTTCTTTGCTTGATCCATTTTGAACTTCTTCAAAATCTTGTCACGGTATGTGCTTTGTGAAAGTCCAATTAAGCGTCTTGATCTATCTCTATAGATCTTTATGCCTAATATGTAAGTAGCTTCACCGAGGTCTTTCATTGAAAAACTCTTATTCAAGTATCCCTTTATGCTATACAGAAATTTTATATCATTTCCAATTAGTAATATGTCATCCACATATAATATCAGAAATGCTACAGAGCTCCCACTCACTTTCTTGTAAATACAGGCTTCTCCGAAAGTCTGTATAAAACCAAATGCTTTGATCACACTATCAAAGTGTTTATTCCAACTCCGAGAGGCTTGCACCAGTCCATAAATGGATCGCTGGAGCTTGCAAACTTTGTTAGCTCCTTTTGGATCGACAAAACCTTCTGGTTGCATCATATACAATTCTTCTTCCAGAAATCCATTCAGGAATGCAGTTTTGACATCCATTTGCCAAATTTCATAATCATAAAATGCGGCAATTGCTAACATGATTCGGACGGACTTAAGCATCACTATGGGTGAGAAGGTCTCATCGTAGTCAATCCCTTGAACTTGCCGAAAACCTTTCGCGACAAGTCGAGCTTTGTAGACAGTAATATTACCGTCAGCGTCAGTCTTCTTCTTGAAGATCCATTTATTCTCAATTGCTTGCCGATCATTGGGCAAGTCAACCAAAGTCCATAATTTGTTCTCATACATGGATCCCATCTCAGATTTCATGGCTTCAAGCCATTTTGCGGAATCTGAGCTCACCATCGCTTCTTCATAGTTCGTAGGTTCATCATGATCTAGTAGCATGATTTCCAGAACAGGATTACCGTACCACTCTGGCGCGGATCTTACTCTGGTTGATCTACGAGGTTCAGTAGTATCTTGATCTGAAGTTTCATGATTATCATTATTAGCTTCCTCACTTATTGGTGTAGGTGTCACAGAAACAATTTTCTGTGATGTACTACTTTCCAATAAAGGACCAGGTATAGTTACCTCGTCAAGTTCTACTTTCCTCCCACTCACTTCTTTCGAGAGAAACTCCTTCTCTAGAAAGGATCCATTCTTAGCAACGAATGTCTTGCCTTCGGATCTGTTATTGAAGGTGTACCCAACAGTCTCCTTTGGGTATCCTATGAAGACACATTTCTCCGATTTGGGTTCGAGCTTATCAGGTTGAAGCTTTTTCACATAAGCATCGCAGCCCCAAACTTTAAGAAACGACAACTTTGGTTTCTTGCCAAACCACAGTTCATAAGGCATCATCTCAATGGATTTTGATGGTGCCCTATTTAACGTGAATGCGGCCGTCTCTAGAGCGTATCCCCAAAACGATAGCGGTAAATCAGTAAGAGACATCATAGATCGCACCATATCTAGTAAAGTACGATTACGACGTTCGGACACACCATTACGCTGTGGTGTTCCGGGTGGCGTGAGTTGTGAAACTATTCCACAATTTTTCAAATGTACACCAAACTCGTAACTCAAATATTCTCCTCCACGATCAGATCGTAGAAACTTTATTTTCTTGTTACGATGATTTTCAACTTCTCTCTGAAATTCTTTGAACTTTTCAAATGTTTCAGACTTGTGTTTCATTAAGTAGATATACCCATATCTGCTTAAGTCATCTGTGAAGGTGAGAAAATAACGATATCCGCCACGAGCCTCAATATTCATCGGACCACATACATCTATATGTATGATCTCCAACAAATCTGTTGCCCTCTCCATAGTTCCAGAGAACGGTGTTTTGGTCATCTTGCCCATGAGGCACGGTTCGCAAGTACCAAGTGATTCATAATCAAGTGGTTCCAAAAGTCCATCAGTATGGAGTTTCTTCATGCGCTTTACACCGATATGACCTAAACGACAGTGCCACAAATAAGTTGCACTTTCATTATTAACTCTGCATCTTTTGGCTTCAACATTATGAATATGTGTATCACTACTATCGAGATTCATCAAAAATAGACCACTTTTCAAAGGTGCATGACCATAAAAGATATTACTCATATAAATAGAACAACCATTATTCTCTAATTTAAATGAATAACCGTCTCGCATCAAACAAGATCCAGATATAATGTTCATGCTCAACGCTGGCACCAAATAACAATTATTTAGGTCTAATATTAATCCCGAAGGTAGATGTAGAGGTAGCGTGCCGACCGCGATCACATCGACTTTGGAACCATTTCCCACGCGCATCGTCACCTCATCCTTTGCTAGTGCCTGCTTATTCCGTAGTCCCTGTTTCGAGTTGCAAATATTAGCAACAGAACCAATATCAAATACCCAGGTGCTACTGCGAGCTCTAGTAAGGTACACATCAATAACATGTATATCACATATACCTTTGTTCACCTTGCCATCCTTCTTATCCGCCGAATATTTGGGGCAGTTCCGCTTCCAGTGACCAGTCTGCTTGTAGTAGAAGCACTCAGTTTCAGGCTTAGGTCCAAACTTGGGTTTCTTCTCCTGAGCAGCAACTTGCTTGCTGTTCTTCTTGAAGTTCCCCTTCTTCTTCCCTTTGCCCTTTTTCTTGAAACTAGTGGTCTTGTTAACCATCAACACTTGATGCTCCTTCTTGATTTCTACCTCCGCAGCTTTCAGCATTGCGAAGAGCTCGGGAATAGTCTTGTTCATCCCTTGCATATTATAGTTCATCACGAAGCTCTTGTAGCTTGGTGGCAGTGATTGGAGAATTCTGTCAATGACGCAATCATCCGGAAGATTAACTCCCAATTGAATCAAGTGATTATTATACCTAGACATTTTGAGTATATGCTCACTGACAGAACTGTTCTCCTCCATCTTGCAGCTATAGAACTTATTGGAGACTTCATATCTCTCAATCCGGGCATTTGCTTGAAATATTAACTTCAACTCCTGAAACATCTCATATGCTCCATGACGTTCAAAACGTTGTTGAAGTCCCGATTCTAAGCCATAAAGCATGGCACACTGAACTATCGAGTAGTCATCAGCTTTGCTCTGCCAGACGTTCATAACATCTGGTGTTGCTCCAGCAGCAGGCCTGGCACCCAGCGGTGCTTCCAGGACGTAATTCTTCTGTGCAGCAATGAGGATAATCCTCAAGTTACGGACCCAGTCCATGTAATTGCTACCATCATCTTTCAACTTTGCTTTCTCAAGGAACGCATTAAAATTCAACGGAACAACAGCACGAGCCATCTATCTACAATCAACATTAACAAGCAAGATACTATCAGGGACTAAGTTCATGATAAATTTAAGTTCAATTAATCATATTACTTAAGAACTCCCACTTAGATAGACATCCCTCTAATCTTCTAAGTGATCACGTGATCCAAATCAACTAAACCATAACCGATCATCACGTGAGATGGAGTAGTTTTCAATGGTGAACATCCTTATGTTGATCATATCTACTATATGATTCACGCTCGACCTTTCGGTCTCCGTGTTCCGAGGCCATATCTGCATATGCTAGGCTCGTCAAGCTTAACCTGAGTATTCTGCGTGTGCAAAAACTGGCTTGCACCCATTGTAGATGGACGTAGAGCTTATCACACCCGATGATCACGTGGTGTCTGGGCACGACGAACTTTGGCAACGGTGCATACTCAGGGAGAACACTTTTTGATAATTTAGTGAGAGATCATCTTATAATGCTACCGTCAATCAAAGCAAGATAAGATGCATAAAAGATAAACATCACATGCAATCAATATAAGTGATATGATATGGCCATCATCATCTTGTGCTTGTGATCTCCATCTTCGAAGCACCATCATGATCACCATCGTCACCGGCGCGACACCTTGATCTCCATCGTAGAATCGTTGTCGTCTCGCCAATCTTATGCTTCCACGACTATCACTACCGCTTAGTAATAAAGTAAAGCATTACATCGCGATTGCATTGCATACAATAAAGCGACAACCATATGGCTCCTGCCAGTTGCCGATAACTTGGTTACAAAACATGATCATCTCATACAATAAAATTTAGCATCATGCCTTGAACATATCACATCACAACATGCCCTGCAAAAACAAGTTAGACATCCTCTACTTTGTTGTTGCAAGTTTTACGTGGCTGCTACGGGCTTAAGCAAGAACCAATCTCACCTATGCATCAAAACCACAACGATAGTTTGTCAAATAGACTCCGTTTTAACCTTCGCAAGGACCGGGCATAGCCACACTTGGTTCAACTAAAGTTGGAGAGACAGTCGCCCGCAAGCCACCTGTGTGCAAAGCACGTCGGGGGAACCGGTCTCGCGTAAGCGTACGCATAATGTTGGTCCGGGTCGTCTCGTCCAACAATACCGCCGAACCAAAGTATGACATGCTGGTAGGCAGTATGACTTATATCACCCACAACTCACTTGTGTTCTACTCGTGCATATAACATCAACATAAATAACCTGGCTCGGATGCCACTGTTGGGTTTCGTAGTAATTTCAAAAAATTTCCTACGCACATGCAAGATCATGGTGATGCATAGCAACAAGAGGGGAGAGTTCTGTCTATGTACCCACGCAGACCGACTGCGGAAGCGTTGACACAACATAGAGGAAGTAGTCGTACGTCTTCACGATCCAACCGATCAAGCACCAAAACTACGGCACCTCCGAGTTCGAGCACACGTTCAGCTCGATGACGATCCCCGGACTCCGATCCAGCAAAGTGTCGGAGAAGAGTTCCGTCAGCACGACGGCGTGGTGATGATCTTGATGCACTACAGCAGCAGGGCTTCGCCTAAACTCCGCTACAGTATTATTGAGGAATATGGTGGCTGGGGGCACCGCACACGGCTAAGGAATAGATCACGTGGATCAACTTGTGTGTTCTAGGGTGCCTCTGCCTCAGTATATAAAGGACTAGAGGGGGGAGGCTGGCCGGCCAAGGTGTGGCGCCCCAGGAGAGTCCTACTCCCTCTGGGAGTAGGA
>NC_057797.1:740237663-740245706 GCF_018294505.1 Triticum aestivum | reverse complement strand
GAGACTCCTCGTCATGTCCGTGATCACATCCGGGACTCCGAAAAACCTTCGGTACATCAAAATGCATAAACTCATAATATAACTGTCATCGTAACCTTAAGCGTGCGGACCCTACGGGTTCGAGAACAATGTAGACATGACCGAGACACGTCTCCGGTCAATAACCAATAGCGGGACCTGGATGCCCATATTGGCTCCTACATATTCTACGAAGATCTTTATCGGTCAGACCGCATAACAACATACGTTGTTCCCTTTGTCATCGGTATGTTACTTGCCCGAGATTCGATCGTCGGTATCCAATACCTAGTTCAATCTCGTTACCGGCAAGTCTCTTTACTCGTTCTGTAATACATCATCCCGCAACTAACTCATTAGTTGCAATGCTTGCAAGGCTTATGTGATGTGCATTACCGAGAGGGCCCAGAGATACCTCTCCGACAATCGGAGTGACAAAACCTAATCTCGAAATACACCAACCCAACATGTACCTTTGGAGACACCTTTAGTACTCCTTTATAATCACCCAGTTACGTCGTGACGTTTGGTAGTACCCAAAGTGTTCCTCCGGTAAACGGGAGTTGCATAATCTCATAGTTATAGGAACATGTATAAGTCATGAAGAAAGCAATAGCAACATACTAAACGATCGGGTGCTAAGCTAATGGAATGGGTCATGTCAATCAGATCATTCTCTTAATGATGTGATCCCGTTAATCAAATAACAACTCATTGTTCATGGTTTAGGAAACTTTTATCATGATTATAAGGAAATAAATAATAACTTTATTATTGCCTCTAGGGCATATTTCCTTCACTTCCCCTTCAAAGAGATGATGCCTCGTGGACCGGGCATCTTAAGCGTAAGAGATGCATAATACGGTATTGCGTTAAAGCGAGCGAAAGCTTCGCGTCCCAGTAGTGCTTGATAGCGACCTGAGAACGGGACGATATGGAAGGTCAGCTTTTCGTGGCGGAAGTTACCGGCAGAGCCGAATATGACTTCGAGCCGGAGAAAACCCATACAATGGGTGTCCGGACCAGGTATTACCCCTTGAAAGGAGGTTTTGCTGCGGCGGATTCTTGCTGGGTTTATCCCCATGTGCTGGATTGTATCCTGATATATCAGGTTTAGTCCACTGCCGCCGTCCATAAGGACATTTGAAAACTGGAGCCGCCAATTATTGGGTCGAGTATCAAGGCAGTCCAGCCTACATTCTTGATATTTCTAGAATAATCTAGCTGATCGAAGATGATCGGTTTTGACAACCAGTGGCAGGACCCTTTGGGGATGGGCCGTGTGGTGCGTACCTTTACGGGCGCCGCACGTTTTGTTATGTGAAGTCAGTTCACTGTTTTTACTTCTTGTGGGAAGGTCTTTTGTTTCCTGGTGCTCTACTTTTGGGGTTCGTCCTTGTCTTCGCTTGGTGTGTCGAGCCCCTTGTGTTCGGCATTGAGTCTGCCGGATTGTTTGAAAACCCAACAGTCTCTGTGGGTATGGTTAGCAGGCTTCCCGGGAGTACTGTGTATCTTACATATCCTGTCTAGGATTTTATTTAGGTTGGATGGATCGTCCCTGTTATCCTGTGGGGGCGATTTTGCCTGATTTTGTCGTGAGCCTTTGAATCCGGCATTGACTGCCGTGCTCTTCGGACTTTTGTCCTTAGTCCAGCAACGGTCCTTGTTGCATCGCGGTTTTCCGTTTCCATCGCTAATTTCGGATGTACTTGGGTCGCTGGGGCTGCACCTTGGCAACTAGCTGTCCTCCCCTGCACAAAAGCGGGTCATGAGGCTTGTTAGTGCGACCATTGTTCTTGGCTTTTCTTGGCCGAGGTGTCTGGCGAGCCATTCATCTTGGACGTTATGCCTGAAAGCTACTAAGGCTTCGACGTCCGGACAGTCGACTATCTGATTCTTTTTAGTGAGGAATCTATTCCAGAACTGCCGAGCTGATTCTCCGGGTTGTTGAGTTATGTGACTAAGATCGTCTGCATCCGGAGGGCGGACATAGGTCCCTTGAAAGTTTGCTCGGAAAGCATCCTCGAGCTCTCCCCAGCTTCCAATTGTGTTTTCAGGAAGGCTTTTAAGCCAATGCCGGCATGGCCCTTTAAGCTTAAGGGGTAAATATTTTATGGCGTGGAGATCATCTCCTCTAGCCATGTGTATGTGGAGGATATAATCCTCGATCCAAACTCCAGGGTCTGTTGTTCCATCATATGCCTCTATGTTTACGGGTTTGAATCCCTCTGGAAATTCATAGTTTAGGACCTCATCAGTGAAACATAGGGGGTGTGCGGCGCCCCTGTATTTGGGTGTGCCAGATTCTGATGATGGCTTCATAGCGTTGCTTACGAGAGCTTGCTTTCTTGGCCTATAAATGGACTTGACTGGGCCATGATGTGAATCCTTAAGTGGGTCGCATGCCGATTTAGGTGCGGCGCCGCTTGCCGCTTTATGGGGTCGTCTATCCGACCGTGTGGCTTTCTCATTTTTTGAATGCGAGGTCTCTAGGGCCTCTTCGTCGAATTCAGGCAGTACCTTTCTTTTCGGATAGCTTTTAGTGCGGCGACTGTCGCCGTATTTATCTGCGGTATTGATTACTTTGCTCCATCTAATTCGGAGTGCATCTACCACTGTTTTTAGCTTCCGCTTCTGCTTTTTAGGCTGCGTGCAGTTGCAACGAGCCTCTCGTGGAGATTCTTCTGCTCCATAGGTTTATCCGGCGTGAGGTCGTCCGGAATGCCGTTTTCGCCGGAGGAGGGATGTTCGGTTTTTCTATCCGTGTTGTCCTGTTCGGACGGTTGCTCTAAGGCCTGCTCGTCGTCTACCGGCTCGTCCTGCTCTATGGCTGGGTTTTTGTCGAGGCGGGGCTTGGGTCGGCATTTACGCCGACACTTTGATTGCTTTTCGGGGAGTCATTCTCCCGTCCCATCCCCTTTTTCCTCGTTGTCGCTTCCTTTAGGGGTATCCACCATGTACACATCGTGACATGAGGTGGCTATCCGAGGCCCTATGGGCGTTGGTTCGTCGGTATCTCCTGCATCGTCATCCATGCTGTCGATGTCTCCGGGGTCGAAGTTGAGCACGTCGTTTAAATTGTCGACAGTGGCTACCAAGTGGGTGGTGGGTGGGCTTTGAATTTCTCCATCGTCCGTATCCCATCCTCGCTGACCGTAGTTCGGCCAGGGCTCTCCTGATAAGGAGAGAGACTTGAGGGAGTTCAGGATATCGCCAAAAGGCGAGTGTTGAAAGATGTCTACGGCAGTGAACTCGATTATCGGTGCCCAATCGGATTCGATCGGCAGGGGCGCGGGGGTTCGGAGTTCGGAAAGGAGTCCGGATCCTTGGAGTCACAGATCATGCAGAGTGCGGGCCTAGCGTTCGGCTCGATCGCCTTTGAGATCGAAGCCCCCGAGGTGAGGTCCAACCGCTCATCCTTGATTGGCGCAATAGGCTCCGAGTTAGGGGTCGGAACCGATGCGTGTGCGGCCTCCAGGGCACTGTCCGGAGGTAGAGCTAGATCATGCCCCTCGAGATAGTGCGGCGCAGTTGGCCGTGGCTCGAACTTGTCGAAGATCAAGTCTCCACGGATGTCAGCCGTGTAGTTTAAGCTTCCAAACCTGACTTGATGGCCAGGAGCGTAGCTTTTGATCTGCTCCAGGTGGCCGAGCGAATTGGCCCGCAGAGCGAAGCCGTCGAAGACGAAGATCTGTCCGGGGAGAAAAGTCTCACCCTGGACCGTATCGTTGTTGATGGTCAAAGGAGCCATCGGGCCTAAAGGCGACGGCACAGAGGAACTCTCAATGAAAGCACCAATGTCGGTGTCAAAACCGGCGGATCTTGGGTAGTGGGTCCCGAACTGTGCGTCTAGGACGGATGGTAACAGGAGGCAGGGAACATGATGTTTTACCCAGGTTCGGGCCCTCTTGATGGAGGTAAAACCCTACGTCCTGCTTGATTAATATTGATGATATGGGTAGTACAAGAGTAGATCTACCACGAGATCAACGAGGCTAAACCCTAGAAGCTAGCCTATGGTATGATTGTTGTATATGGAGTTGATTGCCTATGGACTACAACCCTCCGGTTTATATAGACACCGGATAGGGTTAGCGTTACATAGAGTCGGTTACAATGGTAAGAGATCTTGAATATCCGCGTCGCCAAGCTTGCCTTCCACGCCAAGGAAAGTCCCATCCGGACAAGGGACGAAGTCTTCAATCTTGTATCTTCATAGTCCAGGAGTCCGGCCGAAGGTATAGTCCGGGTACCCAAACACCCCCTAATCAAGGACTCCCTCACTCTCCCCCACTTCACCCTTGCCATTTTATTTGCCCTCTCTTTTCTGTTTGCCTCTTTTTGCCTGTCTCTTGTTTGCTCGTGTGTTGGATTGCTTGTTTGTCACGATGGCTCTACCTAGATTTTGTGATCTTCACCTTAATGGTTAGAAGAGATCGAAAGCAACATTAGGAGTTTTATGGTTTTGCAATTTGAGCTTAATAATTTCTTTAGAAATGAGCTTAAGGAACAAAAAAGCTTTATGAGTTATATGAATAAAGAGCTTGATGATATGTCTAAAGAATTTGATGGTTTGTGATCCCAAATTGCTCGTCTTGAGAAGTTGATAGCTGAAATATCGGATAAGCAGGCTACCTTAGTTAATAAGATGGCCGCTAAACCGGAGAACTTTGAAAATAAAGATGACGATCTAAAAGTTATTGATGTGTCCCCTACTAAATCTTTGTTTCGCAATATGAATCTTGATGATGATGGGACTAAATATGACCCATCTTTACCTAGAAGCGTTCCAAAAATTCGGAGTTTTTAGATCTTGATGCTAAAATTGATAAAAGTGGGATTGAAGAAATCAAAACATTAGATGTTAATGAACCCACTATTTTGGATTTCAAGGAATTTAATTATGATAATTGCTCTTTGATAGATTGTATTTCCTTGTTGCAATCCGTGCTAAATTCTCCTCATGCTTATAGTCAAAATAAAGCTTTTACCAAACATATTGTTGATGCTTTGATGCAATCTTATGAAGAAAAACTTGAGTTGGAAGTTTCTATCCCTGAAAACTTTATGATGAGTGGGAACCTACTATTAAAATTAAAATTAAAGATCATGAATCCTATGCTTTGTGTGATTTGGGTGCTAGTGTGTCCACGATTCCAAAAACTTTGTGCGATTTGTTAGGTTTCCGTGATTTTCATGATTGATATTTAAACTTGCACCTTGCGGATTCCACTATTAAGAAACCTATGGGAAGAATTAATGATGTTATTATTGTTGCAAATAGGAACTATGTGCCCGTAGATTTTATCGTTCTTGATATAGATTGCAATCCTTCATGTCCTATTATTCTTGGTAGACCTTTCCTTAGAACGATTGGTGCAATTATTGATATGAAGGAAGGGAATATTAGATTCCAATTTCCATTAAAGAAAGGCATGGAACACTTCCCTAGAAATAAAATAAAATTACCATATGAATCTATCATCAGAGCCACTTATGGATTGCCCACCAAAGATGGCAATACCTAGATCTATCCTTGCTTTTATGCCTAGCTAGGGGCGTTAAACGATAGCGCTTGTTGGGAGGCAACCAATTTTATTTTTAGTTTTTTGATTTTTGCTTCTGTTTAGGTATACATTTTTGTTCTAGCCTCTGGTTTGATGTGTGTTTTATGTTTTAATTAGTGTTTGTGCCAATTTAAACCTATAGGATCTTCTTGGATGTTAGTTATTTGATCTTGCCGAAAATTCCAGAAACTTTCTGTTCACGAAAATAATTGTTAAAAATCACCAGAACGTGATAAAATATTGATTCAAATTGCTGCTGATCAATAAACAAATTTCCTAGGTCTTCCTATTTTGGCTGATGTTTTGGAGTTGCATAAGTTTAAGTTGGTTACAGATTACTACAGACTGTTCTGTTTTTAAGAGATTCTGTTTTTCGTGTGTTGTTTGCTTATTTTGATGAATCTATGGCTAGTAAAAGAGTTTATAAACCATAGAGAAGTTGGAATACAGTAGGTTTAACACCAATATAAATAAAGAATGAGTTCATTAAAGTACCTTGAAGTGGTCTTTTTTTTCTTTTGCTAACGGAGCTCACGAGATTTTCTGCTAAGTTTTGTGTTGTGATGTTTTCATGTTTTGGGTGAAAGATTTGATGGATTATGGAACAAGGAGTGGCAAGAGACTAAGCTTGGTGATGCCCATGGCACCCCCAAGATAAACCAAGGACACCAAGAAGCCAAAGCTTGGGGATGCCCTGGAAGGCATCCCCTCTTTCGTCTACTTCCCTCGGTAACTTTACTTGGAGCTATATTTTTATTCACCACATGATATGTGTTTTGCTTGGAGCGTCTTGTATGATTTGAGTCTTTGCCTTTTAGTCTACTACAATCATACTTGCTGTACACACATTTTGAGAGAGACACACATGATTCGGAAATTATTAGAATACTCTATGTGCTTCACTTATATCTTTTGAGTTATATAGTTTTTGCTCTAGTGCTTCACTTATATCTTTTAGAGCACGGTGGTGATTTTGTTTTATAGAAACTATTGTTCTCTCATGCTTAACTTAGATTATTTTGAGAGTCTTACAAAACAGCGTGGTAGTTTGCTTTAACTATAATAGGCATACAAGATTAGTAAAAGAAAAATTCTTATGTGTGTGTTGAATACTATGAGAAGTTTGATGCTTGATAATTGTTTTTAGATATGAAGATGGCGATATTAGAGTCATGCTAGTTGAGTAGTTTTGAATTTGAGAAATACTTGTGTTAAAGTTTGTGATTCCCGTAGCATGCACGTAAGGTTAACTGTTATGTGATGAAGTCGGAGCATGATTTATTTATTGATTGTCTTCCTTATGAGTGGCGGTCGGGAACGAGCGATGGTCTTTTCCTACCAATCTATCCCCCTAGGAGCATGCGCGTAATACTTTGCTTTGATAACTTGTAGATTTTCGCAATAAGTATATGAGTTCTTTATGACTAATGTTGAGTCCATGGATTATACGCACCCTTCTTCCTTCCACCATTGCTAGCCTCTCTCTAATACCGCGCACTTTTCGCCGGTATCATACACCCACCATATACCTTCCTCAAAACAGCCACCATACCATCATGGCATTTCCATAGCCATTCCGAGATATATTGCCATGCAACATACCACCGTTACGTTTATTATGACATGCTTCATCATTGTCATATTGCTTTGCATGACCATGTAGTTGACATTGTATTTGTGGCAAAGCCACCGTTCATAATTCTTTCATACATGTCACTCCTGATTCATTGCATATCATGTAGAGTCATATTTTGTTCTATGTATCGAGTTGTAATTGTTGAGTTGTAAGAAAATAAAAGTGTGATGATCATCATTTTTAGAGCATTGTCCCAAGTGAGGAAAGGATGATGGAGACTATGATGTTGGGTTTCGTAGTAATTTCAAAAAATTTCCTACGCACACGCAAGATCATGTGATGCATAGCAACGAGAGAGGAGAGTGTAGTCTACGTACCCACGCAGACCGACTGCGGAAGCGTTGACACGACGTAGAGGAAGTAGTCGTACGTCTTCACGATCCAACCGATCAAGCACCGAAACTACGGCACCTCCGAGTTCGAGCACACGTTCAGCTCGATGACGATCCCCGGACTCCGATCCAGCAAAGCGTCGGGGAAGAGTTCCCTCAGCATGACGGCATGGTGACGATCATGATGCACTACAGCAGCAGGGCTTCGCCTAAACTCCTCTACAGTATTATCGAGGAATATGGTGGCAGGGGGCACCGCACACGGCTAAGGAATAGATCACGTGGATCAACTTGTTTTGTTCTAGGGTGCCTCTACCTCAGTATATAAAGGACTAGAGGGGGGAGGCTGGCCGGCCACAGGAGGTGCGCCAGGAGAGTCCTACTCCCTCTGGGAGTAGGATTCCCCCCCCCCCAATCCTAGTTGGAATAGGACTCCTTGAGGGGGGAAAGAGAGAGAGGGGGCCGGCCACCTCTCCTAGTCCTAATCGGA
>NC_057797.1:740211938-740237409 GCF_018294505.1 Triticum aestivum | reverse complement strand
GGGGGGTTCCGGTAACCTCCCGGTACTCCGGTAAAATCCCGATTTCACCCGGAACACTTCCGATATCCAAACATAGGCTTCCAATATATCAATCTTTATGTCTCGACCATTTCGAGACTCCTCGTCATGTCCGTGATCACATCCGGGACTCCGAACAACCTTCGGTACATCAAAATGCATAAACTCATAATATAACTGTCATCGTAACCTTAAGCGTGCGGACCCTACGGGTTCGAGAACAATGTAGACATGATCGAGACATGTCTCCGGTCAATAACCAATAGCGGGACCTGGATGCCCATATTGGCTCCTACATATTCTACGAAGATCTTTATCGGTCAGACCGCATAACAACATACGTTGTTCCCTTTGTCATCGGTATGTTACTTGCCCGAGATTCGATCGTCGGTATCCAATACCTAGTTCAATCTCGTTATCGGCAAGTCTCTTTACTCGTTCCGTAATACATCATCCCGCAACTAACTCATTAGTTGCAATGCTTGCAAGGCTTAAGTGATGTGCATTACCGAGAGGGCCCAGAGATACCTCTCCGACAATCGGAGTGACAAATCCTAATCTTGAAATACGCCAACCCAACATCTACCTTTGGAGACACCTGTAATGCTCCTTTATAATCACCCAGTTACGTTGTGACGTTTGGTAGCACCCAAAGTGTTCCTCCGGCAAACGGGAGTTGCATAATCTCATAGTCATAGGAACATGTATAAGTCATGAAGAAAGCAATAGCAACATACTAAACGATCGGGTGCTAAGCTAATGGAATGGGTCATGTCAATCAGATCATTCAACTAATGATGTGATCCCGTTAATCAAATAACAACTCCTTTGTCTATGGTTAGGAAACATAACCATCTTTGATTAACGAGCTAGTCAAGTAGAGGCATACTAGTGACACTCTGTTTGTCTATGTATTCACACATGTATTATGTTTCCGGTTAATACAATTTTATCATGAATAATAAACATTTATCATGAAATAAGGAAATAAATAATAACTTTATTATTGCCTCTAGGGCATATTTCCTTCAGTCTCCCACTTGCACTAGAGTCAATAATCTAGATCACATCACTATGTGATTAACATCGATAGTTCACATCATCATGTGATTAACACCCATAGTTCACATCGCCATGTGACCAACACCCAAAGGGTTTACTAGATTCGGTAATCTAGTTCACATCGCTATGCGATTAACACCAAAGAGTACTAAGGTGTGATCATGTTTTGCTTGTGAGAGAATCTTAGTCAACGGTCTTGCACATTCAGATCCGTTATGTATTTTGCAATTTTCTATGTCTACAATGCTCTGCACGGAGCTACTCTAGCTAATTTCTCCCACTTTCAATATGTATCTAGATCGAGATTTAGAGTCATCCAGATTAGTGTCAAAACTTGCATCGACGTAACCCTTTACGGCGAACCTTTTTGTCACGTTCATAATCGAGAAACATATCCTTATTTCACTAAGGATAATTCTGACCGCTGTCCAGTGATCTACTCCTAGATCACTATCGTACTCCCTTGCCAAACTCAGTGGTAGGGCATACAATAGGTCTGGTATACAGCATGGCATACTTTATAGAACCTATGACTGAGGCATAGGGAATGACTTTCATTCTCTTTCTATCTTCTGCCGTGGTCGGGCTTTGAGTCCTACTCAACTTCACACCTTGTAACACAGGCAAGAAACCTTTTCTTTGACTGTTCCATTTTGAACTACTTCAAAATCTTGTCAAGGTATGTACTCATTGAAAAAACTTATCAAGTGTCTTGATCTATCTCTATAGATCTTGATACTCAATATGTAAGCAGCTTCACCGAGGTCTTTCTTTGAAAAACTCCTTTCAAACACTCCTTTATGCTTTGCAGAATAATTCTACATTATTTCCGATCAACAATATGTCATTCACATATACTTATCAAAAATGTTGTAGTGCTCCCAGTCACTTTCTTGTAAATACAAGCTTCACTGCAAGTCTGTATAAAACTATATGCTTTGATCAACTTATCAAAGCATATATTCCGACTCCGAGATTCTTGCACCAGTCCATAGATGGATCGCTGGAGCTTGCATATTTAGTTAACACCTTTAGGATCGACAAAACCTTCTAGTTGCATCGTATACAACTCTTCTTTAGTAAATCCATTAAGGAATGCAGTTTTGTTTATCCATTTGCCAGATTTCATAAAATGCGGCAATTGCTAACATGATTCGGACAGACTTAAGTATAGATACGAGTGAGAAAATCTCATCGTAGTCAACACCTTGAACTTGTCAAAAACCTATTGCGACAATTCTAGCTTTGTAGATAGTAACACTACTATCAGCGTCCGTCTTCCTCTTGAAGATCCATTTATTTTCTATGGCTTGCTGATCATCGGGCAAGTCAACCAAAGTCCATACTTTGTTCTCATACATGGATCATATCTAAGATTTCATGGCTTCAAGCCACTTTACGGAATCTGGGCTCACCATCGCTTCTTCATAGTTCGTAGGTTCATCATGATCTAGTAGCATGACTTCCAGAACAGGATTACCGTACCACTCTGGCGCGGATCTTACTCTGGTTGATCTACGAGGTTCAGTAGTATCTTGTTCTGAAGTTTCATGATCATCATCATTAGCTTCCGCACTAACTGGTGTAGGTGTCACAGAAACAGTTTTCTGTGATGTACTACTTTCCAATAAGGGAGCAGGTACAGTTACCTCGTCAAGTTCTACTTTCCTCCCACTCACTTCTTTCGAGAGAAACTCCTTCTCCATAAAGTTTCCGAATTTAGCAACAAAAGTCTTGCCTTTGGATCTGTGATAGAAGGTGTATCCAATAGTTTCCTTTGGATATCCTATGAAGACGCACTTCTCCGATTTGAGTTTGAGCTTATCAGGATGAAACCTTTTCATATAAGCATCGCAACCCCAAACTTTAAGAAACGACAGCTTAGGTTTCTTGCCAAACCATAGTTCACACGGTGTCGTCTCAACGGATTTAGATGGTGCCCTATTTAACGTGAATGCAGCTGTCTCTAATGCATAACCCCAAAATGATAGTGGTAGATCGGTAAGAGACATCATAGATTGCACTATATCCAATAAAGTACGGTTATGACGTTCAGACACACCATTATGCTGTGGTGTTCCATGCGGCATGAGTTTGTGAAACTATTCCACATTGTTTTAATTGAAGACCAAACTCGTAACTCAAATATTTGTCTCTGTGACTAGAGAATTCTGTCAATCACTATTTTATCTGGAAGATTAACTCCCACTTGATTCAAGCGATTGTAGTACCCAGACAATCTGAGCACATGCTCACTAGTTGAGCGATTCTCCTCCATCTTTTAGCTATAGAACTTGTTGGAGACTTCATATCTCTCAACTCGGGTATTTGCTTGAAATATTAACTTCAATTCCTGGAACATCTCATATGGTCCATGACGTTCAAAACGTCTTTGAAGTCCCGATTCTAAGCCGTTAAGCATGGTGCACTAAACTATCAAGTAGTCATCATATTGAGCTAGACAAACATTCACAACGTCTGCATCTGCTCCTGCAATAGTTCTGTCACCTAGCGGTGCATCAAGGACATAATTCTTCTGTGCAGCAATGAGGATAAACCTCAGATCACGGATCCAATCCACATCATTGCTACTAACATCTTTCAACAATATTTTTCTCTAGGAACATATCAAAATAAACATGACATTGGATCTATAAATTTTTCTTTTCAACATAAAATTTTTCGATCTGGTAAAAATGAAATTAGTACTATAATGAGTTATATGTATTGTAGACACCAGACGAAGCAATGGTTTATCCAAACTTCAAAAATAAAAATCTATTTTTTAATCTGTTTGTGAGAAAGCGTGAAGAGAGCCAAGAGACTTTAATTTTGGATTTCAACAATAAGAAATAAGAAAGAATTTTATGAATTGTACAGACAAATTCGAATTAGCCAATAAATTGGCTATCGTCTTTTCAATATAAATTATTGCAATATTCAAATTGCAATATCAATGAATTACAAATACAAAAATTCATGAAAGCAACAACGCAAGCTATTGATCTACAACATAATTTGCAAAATACTACCAGGACTAAGTTCATGATAAATTTAAGTTCAATTAATCATATTACTTAAGAACTCCCACTTATATAGACATCCCTCTAATCTTCTAAGTGATCACGTGATCCAAATCAACTAAACCATAACCGATCATCACGTGAGATGGAGTAGTTTTCAATGGTGAACATCGTTATGTTGATCATATCTACTATATGATTCACGCTCGACCTTTCGGTCTCCGTGTTCCGAGGCCATATCTGCATGTGCTAGGCTCGTCAAGTTTAACCTGAGTATTCTGCGTGTGCAAAACTGGCTTGCACCCGTTGTAGATGGACGTAGAGCTTATCACACCCGATCATCACGTGGTGTCTGGGCACGATGAACTTTGGCAACGGTGCATACTCAGGGAGAACACTTCTTGATAATTTAGTGAGAGATCATCTTATAATGCTACCATCAATCAAAGCAAGATAAGATGCATAAAAGGATAAAAATCTCATGCAATCAATATAAGTGATATGATATGGCCATCATCATCTTGTGCTTGTGATCTCCATCTCCGAAGCACCGTCGTGATCACCATCGTCACCGGCGCGACACCTTGATCTCCATCATAGCATCGTTGTCGTCTCTCCAATCTTATGCTTCCACGACTATCACTACCGCTTAGTAATAAAGTAAAGCATTACATCGCGATTGCATTGCATACAATAAAGCGACAACCATATGGCTCCTGCCAGTTGCCGATAACTTGGTTACAAAACATGATCATCTCATACAGTAAAATTTAGCATCATGCCTTGACCATATCACATCACAACATGCCCTGCAAAAACAAGTTAGACGTCCTCTACTTTGTTGTTGCAAGTTTTACATGGCTGCTACGGGCTTAAGCAAGAACCAATCTCACCTACGCATCAAAACCACAACGATAGTTTGTCAAATAGACTCCGTTTTAACCTTCGCAAGGACCGGGCGTAGCCACACTTGGTTCAACTAAAGTTGGAGAGACAGTCGCCCGCAAGCCACCTGTGTGCAAAGCACGTCGGGGGAACCGGTCTCGCGTAAGTGTACGCGTAATGTTGGTCCGGGTCGTCTCGTCCAACAATGCCGCCGAACCAAAGTATGACATGCTGGTAGGCAGTATGACTTATATCGCCCACAACTCACTTGTGTTCTACTCGTGCATATAACATCAACATAAATAACCTAGGCTCGGATGCCACTGTTGGGTTTCGTAGTAATTTCAAAAAGTTTCCTACGCACACGCAAGATCATGTGATGCATAGCAACAAGAGAGGAGAGTGTAGTCTACGTACCCACGGAGACCGACAGCGGAAGCGTTGACACGACGTAGAGGAAGTAGTCGTACGTCTACACGATCCAACCGATCAAGCAGCGAAACTACGACACCTCCGAGTTCAAGCACACGTTCAGCTCGATGACGATCCCCGGACTCCGATCCAGCAAAGCGTCGGGGAAGAGTTCCGTCAGCACGACGGCGTGGTGACGATCTTGATGCACTACAGCAGCAGGGCTTCGCCTAAACTCCGCTACAGTATTATCGAGGAATATGGTGGCAGGGGGTACCGCACACGGCTAAGGAATAGATCACGTGGATCAACTTGTTTTGTTCTAGGGTCCCTCTACCTCAGTATATAAAGGACTAGAGGGGGGAGGCTGGCCGGCCACAGGAGGCGCGCCAGGAGAGTCCTACTCCCTCTGGGAGTAGGATTCCCCCCCCCCAATCCTAGTTGGAATAGGACTCCTTGAGGGGGGAAAGAGAGAGAGGGGGCCGACCACCTCTCCTAGTCCTAATAGGACTAGGGGAAGGGGGGAGGCGCACAGCCACCTTGGGCTGTCCCTTTCTCCTTTCCACTAAAGCCCACTAAGGCCCATATAGCTCCCGGGGGGGTTCCGGTAACCTCCCGGTACTCCGGTAAAATCTCGATTTCACCCGGAACACTTCCGATATCCAAACATAGGCTTCCAATATATCAATCTTTATGTCTCGGCCATTTCGAGACTCCTCGTCATGTCCGTGATCACATCCGGGACTCCGAACAACCTTTGGTACATTAAAATGCATAAACTCATAATATAACTGTCATCGTAACCTTAAGCGTGCGGACCCTACGGGTTTGAGAACAATGTAGACATGACCGAGACATGTCTCCGGTCAATAACCAATAGCGGGACCTGGATGCCCATATTGGCTCCTACATATTCTACGAAGATCTTTATTGGTCAGACCGCATAACAACATACGTTGTTCCCTTTGTCATCGGTATGTTACTTGCCCAAGATTCGATCGTCGGTATCCAATACCTAGTTCAATCTCGTTACCGGCAAGTCTCTTTACTCGTTCTGTAATACATCAACCCGCAACTAACTCATTAGTTGCAATGCTTGCAAGGCTTAAGTGATGTGCATTACCGAGAGGGCCCAGAGATACCTCTCCGACAATCGGAGTGACAAATCCTAATCTCGAAATACGCCAACCCAACATGTACCTTTGGAGACACCTGTAATGCTCCTTTATAATCACCCAGTTACGTTGTGACGTTTGGTAGCACCCAAAGTGTTCCTCCGGCAAACGGGAGTTGCATAATCTCATAGTCATAGGAACATGTATAAGTCATGAAGAAAGCAATAGCAACATACTAAACGATTGGGTGCTAAGCTAATGGAATGGGTCATGTCAATCAGATCATTCAACTAATGATGTGATCCCGTTAATCAAATAACAACTCCTTTGTCTATGGTTAGGAAACATAACCATCTTTGATTAACGAGCTAGTCAAGTAGAGGCATACTAGTGACACTCTGTTTGTCTATGTATTCACACATGTATTATGTTTCCAGTTAATACAATTTTAGCATGAATAATAAACATTTATCATGAAATAAGGAAATAAATAATAACTTTATTATTGCCTCTAGGGCATATTTCCTTCATATGATTCCCCCACAAGTCGTGATGAGACCCCGGACGAAAAAAAAGAGGCCATAAAAAAAGAGAAAAAAGGCCCAAATAAAAAAAATGAGAGAAAAAGAGAGAAGGGACATTGTTACTATCCTTTTACCACACTTGTGCTTCAAAGTAGCACCATGATATTCATGATAGAGAGTCTCCTATGATATCACGTTCGTATACTAGTGGGAATTTTTCATTATAGAACTTGGCTTGTATATTCCAATGATGGGCTTCCTCAAAATGCCCTAGGTCTTCGTGAGCAAGCGAGTTGGATGCACACCCACTTAGTTTCTTTTGTTGAGCTTTCATATACTTATAGCTCTAATGAATCCGTTGCATGGCAATCCCTACTCACTCACATTTATATCTATTGATGGGCATCTCCATAGCCCGTTGGTACGCTTAGTTGATGTGAGACTATCTTCTCCTTTTTGTCTTCTCCACAACCACCATTCTATTCCACATATAGTGCTATGTCCATGGCTCACGCTCATGTATTGCGTGAAGATTGAAAAAGTTTGAGAACCTCAAAAGTATGAAACAATTTCTTGGCTTGTCATCGGGGTTGTGCAAGCTTTAAATATTTTGTGTGGTGAAGATAGAGCATAGCCAGACTAGATGATTTTGTAGGGATAACTTTCTTTGGCCATGTTATTTTGAGAAGACATAATTGCTTAGTTAGTATGCTTGAAGTATTATTATTTTTATGTCAATATGAACTTTTATCTTGAATCTTTCGGATCTGAATATTCATACCACAATTAAGAAGAATTACATTGAAATTATGCCAAGTAGCATTCTGCATCAAAAATTCTGTTTTTATCATTTACCTACTCGAGGACGAGCAGGAATTAAGCTTGGAGATGCTTGATACGTCTCCAACGTATCTATAATTTTTGATTGCTCCTTGCTATATTATCTTCTGTTTTGGACATTATTGGGCTTTATTATCCACATTTATATTATTTTTGGGACTAACCTACTAACCGGAGGCCTGTAACACCCCCAGTGTCATGCTACAGTAACCCTCTGTGATTAAGCTAATCATTTTACTAAACAGTGCTTGATCACCTTTGATTCAAATATACTTTGAAATTTCCACTTTCAAATCAAATTCACTTTGCAAGTGAAATATGGAGTTGCACAAAAGTTGCTGCAAAATAGTTCATCATTTAGCAAAAATCCCATAACAAATGATCGTTAAGGAAAACAACATCACCTGCAAGCTAAGATGGACTATAGCAAATAAAACAATGCCTTTTTCAGCATTTTAAAATGCTATTTCACTTGTGAAAAATGCAAATGGTTTCCTCTTGCCTCCAAACTTTTTGTGACACTGCCTAAAAATGCAAACTATTTAATAGGCTAAGTCCCACATTTTTCTCAGCTCTTTTAGTTACCCTATATAATCCATTTCTATCTCTGTTAAATAAACAAAAGATTTTATAAAAAAGGGCCCCTTGCCCCCTGGGCGTGGCCCACCAGGCCAGACCAGCCAGCCCAACTTCCCCTCCCCGGTCGTTTCCCCTGTTCCCATGATCGCATCGCTACAGGGGCGAGACCCCGCTGGATCGCCTCGCCGGCATCGCCGGGAGAGGATAAGGCCTCCACTCCCTCGACGCCTCAGGCTCCTACCCCCCTACTCCACTCACCCACTCGCCCACTTGTCCCTGCTCTCTCTCTCTCTCTCTCTCTCTCTCTCTCTCTCTCTCTCTCTCTCTCTCTCTCTCTCTCTTGTCTGCGCTCGCCTCCCCGTCTCCAGATCCGTGGTGCCGACCGCACCGCCACCAGGGCTGCCGCCAACTACACACTCTCCACTGTCCTCTTCGTCTAGGCGCTCAAGGGGCTCTGCCTCGACCTCCTTGACGCCTCCGCCAAGCCACGCGAGCTGGGACGTTCCGCAGCATCACCTCGACCACTCCTTCCACTGGACGCCGAGCTCGTCGTCGTTCGCTCCGGCAAGTCCTCCCCGGGCCTTCTCAGCAACGTTGGTGAGGTTCCGCCCCTCCTCCGCCTTACCGTAGATCACCGTGCCTGCGGTGGTCGTCTCCCCCGTATGCTCTCGCAACCCGCCATGGACGGAGCTCTGCTTCCCACACTGCTGGTCCCGTGCGACCGCAGCCTCCCTCACGCACTCGCTCTCGCCCCCCTGCCTCGCGTCCAGCCGAGCCACACGCGCGCTCCATGCCGCGCCCCGCAGCTGTCTACGTCATGCCGAACGGATCCCGTCGCACTCACCTACCGCCTCAGCCCGCGCTTTGCCTTGCCCGCACACACGCCCCCCTGTGCCGGCCGCGTTCCTTGACCCCGCGCCCTGCTTCGCTCGCCGCGCCTCTGGCCTCGACGCCGGCGCCGCTGTAGACCACCTCTGGCCATGCCCACACCCAAGGCAGCCTGTCCTCAACGCGCGCCGTCGCCCTCTCCCCGTAGCCGCCCTCGGCTGACCAATTGGTCGCCGGAGCCGCCCGCCCTCCGCTACCCATCGCCCCTGTCGCGCCCAACTCCGCTCCTGACCGTGCCGCTGCTGCTACGCGCCACCGCTGCCTGCCGGAGCTCTTCGCAGCTCCGCCGCCCTCCAGCCCCGCACCTCCAGCTGCACGTGCCCTGCCGGCCACGCTCGTCGCACCTATGCGCTCCACCCGCCTCGCCTTTGCTTGCGCGTCCGCACCGGCGCCCCACCGCGCCCGCCGGCGAGCACCCTCCTCGCGGCCGCCTCCACACCTCGGCACTAGCGCCACGCCGGTGACCGCACGCCCGAGCCCGTTCGGGCGGGCGCCCGCCCCGTTTCGCCCAGTGCCCGTGGCCTGTGCCATTGACGTTGGGGCCCCACGCCCCCTTAAAAAAGAATTAAAAAATAATAATTATTAAATAAAATATTAATTAATTAATTAACTTAATTAATTCTGTTTAATGAACCTAATCAATTAACTAATCTAATTAACCCTGTTAGTTAGCCTTAGTCTATGACAGGTGGGTCCCGCTGGACCCATAGGCCAGGTTTGACTCTGGCCAGCTGGGTTTGACCTGCTGATGTCATGGTGATGTCATGCTGACATCACCTTTCACTGTTCTGGATATTGTTCAATTTAAATAATTAAATAATTTTTTTAAAAAATGCCTAAAACTTTGATAATTCATAGAAATTAAACCGTAGCTCCGATGAAAATGTTTTCTATATGAAAGTTGCTCAGAAAAATCCAACGAATCCGAATACGCGATCCGTTCATCTGTCACATGCCCCTAGCATGTTGAACATGGAACTTTCCCCCTCTTTCCTCTCTCCGGAATCCACCTAACGCCGGGAATTTATCCTCGGATGTTTATCCCCTTAGTCTGCAATGTGTAGTATCGCGTTAGTTCACCCCCTAGCATCGCGTATTGCCATGTTATGCTTTGTGATGCTACGTTTGCTTTATATTTACTGTTTCTCCCCCTCTTCTCTTCGGTAGACCCCGTGGCGGCTGCCGATGCCGCTGTGATCGACTACGTCACCGACGACCTCCCTCCTTCTTGTCTGAGAAACCAGGCAAGCCCCCCTTTGATCATCCCGATATCGCCCACTCCATTCTCTCATGCTTGCATAAGATTTTGCTAATGTTATCATTTGCTCCTATTCTGATGCATAGCCTGCTTTTGTATCTGCTGTTGTATCTTACCTATTTATCCTAAACTGCTTAGTATAGGCTGGTTAGTGATCCATCAGTGACCCCCACTTTGTCCTTGTTGCCCCTGCTTCATCATCGAAGACCCGATCAACGGGATCGAAGACCAGGCCCCGACACCGCACATCACTTTCCCCTTAGTTGCTCGACACTACTTGGTTACTATCGAGTGCCGGGGGTGAGCCCTCATTAGCACTTCTGATGTTACCCTGTAGTGTAGCTATTCGGTCGTGGTCATCGAGGGTGATTCCGCCTTAACCACTTACGATACGGCTCTGTCGTGCAACCCCTCAAGTGTGAACATCAAGGGTGATTCCTCCTACGTTCACCTTGATGATTACATCTAGTGGAATTCATCGGGGGTGATTCCTCGGGTTTTCCCCTTGATGTTTGGACACACGGATACTTGGACTTTACCATTGTTACTTGGAAAGACGGGTCGACCCTGAGGGGTACCCGTGCGAGCTTAATTGCGAGTGATGTGGAGTCGGGTTGACCTGGAGGGTGCCTGCGAGATAATTACGAGGCATGGCCGGGCATTCCTAGCCCTTGACGCAAGTCCTCGAGACGGGGCAACGGGGTCACATCTTTCGTGAGTCTCTGCTTGTTACCGCGAGTTCCTAATCCACTACGATTTGGATATTTGATCTGAGGGGCCTCTGGCCTGATAGCACTAACCATCACGTGGGCATAGTATGGGCGTTCTGCGTCATATACATCAGCCGAAGCTTAATAGACGTCAGCGACTGAGCGGCGCACACCGGGTTGGACTGCGTTAGTGCCTGCCTTGTTGAAGGATGTAGCTAGGTCTGCTCACCGGCCGCCCACGCAACCTGCAGGAGTTCCCGGGGAGATAGCCCATGACCCCTGGGGGCATAGGTTTAGTCCGGCGTGCTGGCCTCTCTATTAAGTCTAGGTCGGGTTGCGGCGTATTGTTTGGCCGAGGCCGGGCATGACCAAGGAAAGTGTGTCCGACGAGAGTTAATCGAGCATGGTGGGTAAGTTGGTGCACCCCTGCAGGGAAGAAAACATCTATCGATAGCCTGTCCTACGGTAACGGACACTTGGAGTTGTATCCCGATCGATACAACTAGAACTGGATACTTGTGATGAGAACTATATGGTGATGAGAATTGGTTTGTGATGATAACTGGATAGTATGGTTCTGGGATTGCTTTCTCGCAGGGAGTCGAGAAAGGATCTCTGGCCAAGGTTGATAACACTTCTACTTCTTTACTTTATGCTACTCTACTCCCTCCGGTTGCTGCAAGATGGTGGTTTCTAGAAGATGCTAGTCTTCGATAGGACTAGGCCTTCTCTCTATTCTGGCATTTCTGCAGCCTAGTCCGCATATACAGTCTTCCTTTGATAATGTTGCATATGTAGTGTAGATCCTTGCTTGCGAGTACTTTGGATGAGTACTTTGGATGAGTACTCACGGTTGCTTTGCTCCCCCTTTTCCTCCTTTCTTCTTCTTTCCGGTTGATGCAACCAGATGTCGGAGCCCAGGAGCCAGATCCCACCGCCGATGCCTACTACTACGTGGAGACCGACGACGACCAGGAGTAGTTAGGAGGCTCCCAGGCAGGAGGCCTTGCCTTTTTGATCGTAGATGCTTTTGTGCTAGCCTTCTTAAGGCAAACTTTTCTAACTTATGTCTGTTTTCAGATATTGTTGCTTCAGCTGACTCTTGTGTTTTCAAGCTTATGTATTCGAGCCCTTGAGGCCCCTGGCTTGTAATATAAAGCTTGTATTATCTTAATTTGTGTCTAGAGTTGTGTTGTGATATCTTCCCGTGAGTCCTGATCTTGATCGTACACATTTGCGTGTATGATTGGTGTACGATTGAATCGAGGGCGTCACAAGTTGGTATCAGAGCCGACTGCCTGTAGGTAGCCCCCTTTCCAACTCCTTGGCCGAAGTTGAGTCTAGTCACTGAAAAACTTTTACTAACATTGGTTGTGTGGCTTACGGGCCCACGTCGCCATATGGGTGGTTTTAGGATTTTTTTGTTCCTCGTCTATACTCTGGGAATCTGACCTCTCTTCTATTCGGGTAAAACGATTTTGCTAACTCCAACATTAGGATCTCGTAACTACTTCCTCCCGGAGAGCCCCTTATTACAGATGATCGCCTGCTGCACCAAAAGATTTCGAAGACACTCTCCGATGTTATCCCGATAACTTGTGCTCATCGCGTTTGCAATTCCCTACCACCGATAAGCCCCTATGACTAGCTGCATATCCTTGTCGCTCATACCTTCATCCCCAGTTGCTCTTGTTATTACAAGATACCCCGAAATACGTGTCGTTGTTCCGAGAAGCCTTTTGTGCCTACTGCCTTGCAGTTCCTTGTCGCCTGAATACACTAACAAATTAATCCTCACACATATCGAGGATTTGTTTTTCCCTAGTTGTTTATATGTTTCACAAAAGTCTTTGAAATACTATTTGATCTTTCGCTAATCCTCAACAGCCTGTTGTTCTTAAAATTCTTGCTTGTTTGCATTATGGACAATCCCATAAGTCTAGTAATCTTATTGGCTTCCTTTGTCACTATCCTTTTGAGTCCTTTGATTCAATATGTTGCGGATGCTCGCAATCCTCAATCGGATCATAGAATTCATCCTTCCGGCTTGGACGTCATTTGACCAAGAGCTGTTTCTCGACCAATCAAATTGTTGTCGATTGTATCCCTAAGGCTATTCAACTTACTTATCTTTTGATCAGAGTGTCTGCTTCTGATTTTCTATTTTTGAAATCATTATTTCTTTGCATTTAAGCATCGAATTATTTAGATGTTTCTATAATTCAAAGCCTTTGCACTCTTTCCTTCTTTCGATTGAGTACTGATACTCACATCAGATTCTTTGTGGTCTGCTATATCCGTTGGTGGATTATTATCTGATTGTTCCTGCCTATTCTCAAACCCTTGAGTTCTTCCCCTGATACATATTACCTTTGGTAAATTGTATTCTCTGCTTTGTCAACCATGCTCTGCTTCCGAGCTTGAGTTAATTACCTCTAAAGTTTTTGCAAATGTTCCTAAGATGCCCCAACGGGTTGAAGTAATGCTTTCCCTAATTTGTGTGAACCCAGAAATTCCTAAGGGTCATACTCTACTGGTGTTACGCCGGATAAAAATTTCTACACTACAACTTTGTCATAAGCTAGAAGTAAATGAGAGGTTATGCATTGAAGAAGTGGGAGTCGACCTTGAACTTTGTGGTCATGCCCATAGACACGATGTAGATCTTATCATGGAAGCTTCTCTTATAATCAAATGTTCCCTTGGTATAAGCTCATCTTGCATCTTTAAATTGATTCTTTGCAATTGTGGTTCCGACCATATTTTCTCCTCGATTCCATTTCCCGGACAAGTTAAAATACTTGTCTTCTGCAGACCATTTCATCTGTCCAACCTCTATTTTGATACACCTCGAGTATTGCCCCCTGTTATCTCGAGGATATTGTGTCATTGAACTACCTCTTGTGAATTCTCATTGGAATGATACTCCATCACATCATTCCTATCCTGATCGACTATGTCATTATCGAGCTAATTTTAACTGTGCTACCTGGTCCTTCTTCCCGGAGCAACTTCCGACGACGAGCTAAGCTTACGTCGATCTCCTTTATCTTATCATTTCACCTCGAACAACAAGCTTGATTTCGAGCTTGTGTCGTATCCGTGGTTCCAATAGCCTTTCACTTCATCCTTCTTGTTGCTTGATGGCATCTCTCCTCGATGGCATCTTCATAGAGCCTCTTGACAAATGCATCATGATCAGCATCAACATTTTGACTTCTGTTGAGATGACAATTGAATTCATGCTAAGAAATACCATCCTTCACCTTCGATGATTTAAGTTATCATCGGCAACCCCCTTGTCTTCTTTCCAGCACATGATTGATCATGTCTTGGTTATACCTTGGACTCCTTGCTATTCCTACAATTGTTCTTTGAGTATTTCTTGTGATCTTCTACTCCAACCCCTACCTGGAACACCATATCAGTGCTATCTCGAAGCATGACGGTGGTATTCCGAATATCAACATGAACATTTGAAGCGAAATACTAAATGCTTCTTGATCTATTATCCAAACACCGTTGTATGGGTAATATCCTAATTCTTCGCTCCCCCCCTTTATCTAAATGCTTTTGCACTTAATGTCCTATCATGTATTTCATGCCCCGCTTTTCTTTGGGAAGGATATACTCCCAATTCTTGTGTGAAACACATTTTCCTTTCCGTTGGTCTGCTTAATCCGATAATTTCATTTTCCTTTCCATTGGTTTGTTTAAACTTTCTTCTGATATATATGATAGAAGCAAAAATAAATCCTTGCCTTTAGAACACCCCGATATACAACCTTGTCAGTGAGACCCTGTTACTAATGTTGCTGACATTTCGTTATCACCAATGGACAAGAACTTTGCCTATTGGTCCGCCTCATTCAACAAGCAGGAAAATAGTTCTCTCCGTCCCTCGCCCTTGGTACCAACGTTGTTGCCAACATAACTGACAGGCTATCCTCTGCCATGCTTTGCTACCATGACCGTGCAATATGTCGGCGTCCTTCCTACTTTTGACCCACATGGTGGGCCCATAACCCACAGTTCCATAGGGTCGAAACCTAACTCCCCTGTATATCTTTGATTCCAAAATATTCTTGCATTTGGCTTCGTATCATGTCACGAGCCACCTTCCGAGAGATGATCTATTCCCAATGCTTTGAACCCTTTCTCACACTCTGTTCAGGTATCAATCGCTTGCCCATTCGGTTGAAACTTCCTATTGCACCTTCATACTTTGCTCTCGATGTTTTATTAAGTTTCAAGTCGAGAGATACTTCTGCCTCATTCCCTGAATTGTTCACCAGATAATTAACCCTATAAGGGTCAGTTCTCCCGAAGTTACTCTTTACTTCCCCACTTAAATCTCGGGACGAGATTTCTGGTAGTGGAGGAGATTTGTAACACCCCCATGTCATGCTATAGTAACCCTCTATGATTAAGCTAATCATTTTACTAAACAGTGCTTGATCACCTTTGATTCAAATATACTTTGAAATTTCCACTTTCAAATCAAATTCAATTTGCAAGTGAAATATGGAGTTGCACAAAAGTTGCTGCAAAATAGTTCATCATTTAGCAAAAATACCATAACAAATGATTGTTAAGGAAAACAACATCACCTCCAAGCCAAGATGGACTATAGCAAATAAAACAGTGCCTTTTCAGCATTTTAAAATGCTATTTTACTTGTGAAAATGCAAATGGATTCCTCTTTCCTCTAAACTTTTTGTGACACTACCTAAAAATGCAAACTATTTAATAGGCTAAGTCAGACATTTTTCTCAGCTGTTTTAGTTACCCTATATAATCATTTTCTATCTCTGTTAAATAAACAAAAGATTTTATAAAAAAAGGGCCCTTTGCCCCCTGGGCGCGGCCCACCAGGCCAGACCAGCCAGCCCAACTCCCCCTCCCCGGTCGTTTCCCCTATTCCCACGACCGCATCGCTATAGGGGCGAGACCCCGCCGGATCGCCTCGCTGGCATCGCTGCGAGAGGATAAGGCCTCCACTCCCTCGACGCCTCGGGCTCCTACCCCCCCTACTCCACTCACCCACTCGCCCACTTGTCCTTGCTCTCTCTCTCTCTCTCTCTCTCTCTCGTCTGCGCTCGCCTCCCCGTCTCCAGATCCGCAGTGCCGACCGCACCGCCGCCATGGCTGCCGCCATCTACGCGCTCTCCTCCGCCCTCTTCATCTAGGCGCTCCAGGGGCTCTGCCTCGACCTCCTCGACACCTCTGCCAAGCCACGTGAGCCGGGACGTTCCGCAGCATCGCCTCGACCACTCCTTCCCCTGGACGCCGAGCTCGTCGTCGTTCGTTCCGGCAAGTCCTCCTCGGGCCTTCTCAGCAACGTTGGTGAGGTTCTGCCCCTCCTCCGCCTTACCGTAGATCACCGTGCCCGTGCTGGTTGTCTCCACCGAATGCTCTCGCAGCCCGCCATGGACGTTGCTCTGCTCCCCACGCTGCTAGTCCCATGTGACCGCGGCCTTCCTCACGCGCTCGCTCTCGCCCCCCTGCCTCGCGTCCAGCCGAGCCACACGCGCGCTCCGTGCCGCGCCCCGCAGCTGTCTACGCCGTGCCGAACGGATCCCGTCGCACTCACCTACTGCCTCAGCCCGCGCTTCGCCTTGCCCACACACACGCCCCCTATGCCGGCCGCGTTCCTTGTCCCCGCGCCCTGCTTTGCTCGCCGTGCCTCTGGCCTCGACGCCGGCGCCGCCGTAGACCACCTCCGGCCATGCCCGCACCCAAGGCAGCCTCTCCTCGACGTGCGCCGTCGCCCTCTCCCCGTAGCCGCTCTCGGCTGATCAATTGGTCGCCGGAGCCGCCCGCCCTCCGCTACCCGTCGCCCTTGTCACGCCCGACTCCGCTCCTGACCGCGCCACTGCTGCTACGCGCCACTGCTGCTACGCGCTCTCCTCCGCCCTCCAGCCCCGCGCCTCCCGCTGCACGTGCCCCGCCGGCCGCGCTTGTCGCACCTATGCGCTCCACCCGCTTCGCCTTTGCCTGCGCGTCCGCACCGGCGCCCCACCGCGCCCGCTGACGAGCACCCTCCCCGCGGCCGCCTCCACACCTCTGCACCAGCGCCACGCCAGTGACCGCACGCCCGAGCCCATTCGGGCGGGTGCCCGCCCATTTCGCCGAGTGCCCGTGGCCTGTGCCACTGACGTTGGGGCCCCACGCCCCCTTAAAAAAGAATTAAAATAATAATAATAATTAAATAAAATATTAATTAATTAATTAACTTAATTAATTATGTTTAATGAACCTAATCAATTAACTAATCTAATTAACCCTGTTAGTTAGCCTTAGTCTATGACAGGTGGGTCCCGCTGGACCCAAAGGCCAGGTTTGACTCTGGTCAGCTGGGTTTGACCTGCTGACGTCATGGTGATGTCATGCTGACATCACCTTTCACTGTTCTAGATAATGTTCAATTTAAATAATTAAATAAATTTTTAAAAAAATGCCTAAAACTTTGATAATTCATAGAAATTAAACCGTAGCTCCGATGAAAATGTTTTCTATATGAAAGTTACTCAGAAAAATCCGACGAATCCGAATACGCGGTCCGTTCATCTGTCACATGCCCCTAGCATGATGAACATGGAACTTTTCCCCTCTTTCCTCTCTCCGGAATCCGCCTAACGCCGAGAATTCATCCTCGGATGTTTATTCCCTCAGTCTGCAACATGTAGTATTGCGTTAGTTCACCCCCTAGCACCGCGTATTGCCATGTTATGCTTTATGATGCTACGTTTGCTTTATATTTACTGTTTCTCCCCCTCTTTTCTTCGGTAGACCCCGTGGCGGCTGTTGATGCCGCTGTGATCGACTACGTCACCGACGACCCCCCTCCTTCTTGTTTGAGCAACCAGGCAAGCCCCCCCTTTGATCATCCCGATATCGCCCACTCCATTCTCTCATGCTTGTATTAGATTTTGCTAATGTTATTGTTTGCTCCTATTCTGATGCATAGCCTGCTTTTGTATCTGTTGTTGTATCTTACCTGTTTATCCTAAACTGCTTAGTATAGGTTGGTTAGTGATCCATCAGTGACCCCCACCTTGTCCTATTTGCCCCTGCTTCATCATCGAAGACCCGATCAACAGGATCGAAGACCAGGCCCCGACACCGCACATCACTTTCCCCTTAGTTGCTCGACACTACTGGGTTACTATCGAGTGCCGGGGGTGAGCCCTCATTAGCACTTCTGATGTTAACCTGTAGTGTAGCTATTCGGTCGTGGTCATCGAGGGTGATTCCGCCTTAACCACTTCCGATACGGCTCTGTCGTGCAACCCCTCAAGTGTGAACATCGAGGGTGATTCCTCTTACGTTCACCTTGATGATTACATCTAGTCGAATTCATCAGGGTGATTCCTTGGGTTTTCCCCTTGATGTTTGGACACACGGATACTTGGACTTTACCACTGTTACTTGGAAAGACGGGTCGACCCTGAGGGGTACCCGCGCGGGCTTAATTGCGAGTGATGTGGAGTCGGGTTGACCTGGAGGGTGCCCGTGAGATAATTACAAGTCGTGGCCGGGCATTCCTAGCCCTTGCCGCAAGTCCTCGAGACGGGGCAACGGGGTCACATCTTTCGTGAGTCTTTGCTTGTTACCGCGCGTTCCTAATACACTACGATTTGGATATTTGATCCGAGGGGCCTCTGGCCTGATAGCACTAACCATCACGTGGGCATAGTATGGGCGTTCTGCGTCGTATACATCAGCCAAAGCTTAATAGAAGTCACCGACTGAGCGGCGCGCGCCGGGTTGGACTGCGTAAGCGCCTACCTTGTTGAAGGAGGTAGCTAGGTCTGCTCACCGGCCGCCCACGCAACGTGCAGGAGTTCCCGAGGAGATGGCCCATGACCCCTGGGGGCATAGGCTTAGTCCGGTGTGCTGGCCTCTCTATTTTGTCTAGGTCGGGTTGCGGCGTATTGTTTGGCCGAGGCCGGGCATGACCCACGAAAGTGTGTCCGGCTGGAGTTAATCGAGCGTGGTGGGTAAGTTGGTGCACCCCTGCAGGGAAGAAAACATCTATCGATAGCCTGTCCTACCGTAACGGACACTTGGAGTTGTATCCCGATAGATACAACTAGAATTGGATACTTGTGATGAGAATTGGATGGTGATGAGAATTGGTTTGTGATGATAACTAGATAGTATGGCTCTGGGATTACTTTCTCGCAGAGAGTCGAGAAAGGATCTCCGGCCGAGGTTGATAACACTTCTACTACTTTACTTTATGCTACTCTACTCCCTCCGGTTGCTGCAAGATGGTGGTTTCTAGAAGATGCTATTCTTCGATAGGACTAGGCCTACTCTCTATTCTGGCATTTCTGCAGCCCAGTCCACATATACAGTCTTCCTTTGATAATGTTGCATATGTAGTGTAGATCCTTGCTTGCGAGTACTTTGGATGAGTACTCACGGTTTCTTTGCTCCCCCTTTTCCTCCTTTCTTCTTCTTTCCGGTTGATGCAACCAGATGTCGGAGCCCAGGAGCCAGATGCCACCGTCGATCCCTACTACTACTACGTGGAGACCGACAACGACCAGGAGTAGTTAGGAGGCTCCCAAGCAGGAGGCCTTGCCTCTTTGATCGTAGATGCTTTTCTGCTAGCCTTCTTAAGGCAAACTTGTCTAACTTATGTTTGTTTTCAGATATTGTTGCTTCAGCCGACTCTTGTGTTTTCAAGCTTATGTATTCGAGCCCTCGAGGCCCTGGCTTGTAATATAAAGCTTGTATTTTCTTAATTTGTGTCTAGAGTTGTGTTGTGATATCTTCCCGTGAGTCCTTGATCTTGATCATACACATTTGCGTGTATGATTAGTGTATGATTGAATCGAGGGCGTCATAGGGCCCAGCCCAGAATTGCTGTTTTTTTGCCTATTTCAGAGTTTCGCAGAAAAAGAATATCAAACAAAAGTCCAAACGGAATGAAACCTTCGGGAACGTGATTTTCGGAACGAACATGATCCAGAGGACTTGGACCCTACGTCAAGAAATCAAGCAGGAATCCACGAGGTAGGGGGCGCGCCTACCCCCCTCGGCACGCCCTCCACCCTCGTGGGCCCCACGTTGCTCCACCGACGTACTCCTTCCTCCTATATATACCTACGTACCCCCAAACGATCAGATATGGAGCGAAAAACCTAATTCCACTACCGCAACCTTTTGTACCCACGAGATCCCATCTTGAGGCCTGTTCCGGAGCTCCGCCGGAGGGGGCATCCATCACGGAGGGCTTCTACATCAGCACCATAGCCTCTCCGATGAAGTGTGAGTAGTTTACCTCAGACCTTCGGGTCCATAGTTATTAGCTAGATGGCTTCTTCTCTCTTTTTGGATCTAAATACAATGTTCTCCCCCTCTCTCATGGAGATCCATTTGATGTAATCTTCTTTTGCGGTGTGTTTGTTGAGACCGATGAATTGTGGGATTATGATCAAGTTTATCTATGAACAATATTTGAATCTTCTGAATTCTTTTATGTATGATTGGTTTGGTTTGGTTTGGTTTGGCCTACTAGATTGATCTTTCTTGCAATGGGAGAAGTGCTTAGCTTTGGGTTCAATCTTGCGGTGTCCTTTCCTAGTGACAATCGGGGCAGCAAGGCATGTATTGTATTGTTGCCATCGAGGATAACAAGATGTTTTTTTATCATATTGCATGAATTTATCCCTCTACATCATGTCATCTTGCTTAAAGTGTTACTCTGTTCTTATGAACTTAATACTCTAGATGCATGCTGGATAGCGGTCGATGTGTGGAGCAATAGTAGTAGATGCAGGTAGGAGTCGGTCTACTTGTCTCGGGCGTGATGCCTACATACATGATCATACCTAGATATTCTCATAACTATGATCAATTCTGTCAATTGCACAACAGTAATTTGTTCACCCACCGTAAAATACTTATGCTCTTGAGAGAAGCCACTAGTGAAACCTATGGCCCCCGGGTCTATTTTCCATCTTATTAATCTTCCAACACTTAGCTATTTCTTTTGCCGTTTTTATTTTACTTTCTTTACTTTGCATCTTTATCACAAAATACCAAAAATATTTTCCTATCATATCTATCAGATCTCACTCTCGTAAGTGACCGTGTAGGGATTGACAACCCCTTATCGCGTTGGTTGCGAGGATTTATTTGTTTGTGTAGGTGCGAGGGACTCGCGCGTAGCCTCCTACTGGATTGATACCTTGGTTCTCAAAAACTGAGGGAAATACTTACGCTACTTTGCTGCATCACCCTTTCCACTTCAAGGGAAAACCAACGCAGTGCTCAAGAGGTAGCAAGAAGGATTTCTGGCGCTGTTGCCGGGGAGGTCTACGCAAAAGTCAACATACCAAGTACCCACCACAAACCCTTATCTCCCGCATTACATAATTTTCCATTCGCCTCTTGTTTTCCTCTCCACCACTTCACCCTTGCCATTTTATTCGCTCTCTCTTTTCTGTTTGCCTTCTTCTTTCATTTTTGCCCCTCGCTCTTTCTGCCGTTATCTCTGAAATTGGGGAAATTATTTTCGATATGGACAATAATAATATCATGGAAAATTCTAATGCTCCTGCTAAAGAACCCCCTACCTTGCATACAAAAAGATTTCGAATTGGTAGTGGTAATATTATTGGAAAAGAGTTATTCAAGATTTCTTTACTTGTGCCGGTGCTTTGCCTTCTATGGGTAGTTGCATTCTTCATAGAACTAGTTGACTTGCGGACGCTATTGCCATGCTTGTAGTTGAACTTGAAAGACAATTTATGCACATGCATCCCTGCATACAGAGGATTTTCCTAGAATTTTCTAACATTGAGCATTCTTCTGTTAAGCGTGCTGCTACTATCTTTTTGCCTCATGAATTCAGATTTATTTTAAGAGAGGCCAAAGAAATCTTTGCGCATTATAGGGTGGACGTTGGACGTCCTCCCATAGAAACTATCTTATTTGATCAAGAGGAAATAATGCGTTTTCAATCTCTAGATTATGTTGCTTTTAATGAAAACCTTAGAAAAAAGGTCCCTAGCAATATTCTAGTTGATAGAATCTCTGAACTTAATGATGATTTTGCTATTCAAAACAACGAGCTTGGATATTCTCTCGAATATAGGCTCACAAAGTTCTATCAAAATAATGCTTATAATGATGAATTGGTTGTGCAATACGAAGGGCCGAAGGAGGAACCTATACCTCCTAAAATTGATCTTGGGGACTTTTGTCCCATTAAATTTAGCCCTCTTGATTACTTTTGCTTGCCTCAAGAAAACTTGCTGCTGAACATAGAGAATACGAAATGAGTTTTAATGATCTATCCTATTACTATGGCACTACCTAGATCTATCCTTGCTATTATGCCTAGCTAGGGGCGTTAAACGATAGCGCTTAATGGGAGGCTACCCAATTTTATTTTTAGTTTTTTTTTGCCTTTTGCTTCTGTTTAGGAATAAATATTTGTTCTAGCCTCTGGTTAGATGTGTTTTTGTGTTTTAATTTGTGTTTGTGCCAAGTTAAACATGTAGGATCTTCTTGGATGATAGTTATTTGATCTTGCAAAAAATTAAAGAAACTTTCTGTTCACGAAAAAAATTGTTAAAAATCACCAGAACGTGATAAAATATTGATTCCAATTGCTTCTAATCAATAAATAAATTGTGTAGGTCTTCCTATTTTGGCTGATTTTTTGGAGTTCCAGAAGTTTGCGTTAGTTACAGATTACTACAGACTGTTCTGTTTTTGACAGATTCCATTTTTCATGTGTTGTTTGTTTATTTTGATGAATCTATGGCTAGTAAAAGAGTTTATAAACCATAAAGAAGTTGGAATACAGTAGTTTTAACACCAATATAAATAAATAATGAGTTCATTACAGTACCTTGAAGTGGTCTTTTGTTTTCTTTCGCTAACGGAGCTCACGAGATTTTCTGCTAAGTTTTGTGGTGTGAAGTTTTCAAGTTTTGGGTGAAAGATTTGATGGATTATGGAACAAGGAGTGGCAAGTTCCTAAGCTTGGGGATGCCCATGGCACCCCCAAGATAATCTAAGGACACCAAAAAGCCAAAGCTTGGGGATGCCCCGGAAGGCATCCCCTCTTTCGCCTACTTCCATCGGTAACTTTACTTGGAGCTATATTTTTATTCACCACATGATATGTGTTTTTCTTGGAGCGTCATGTATGATTTGAGTCTTTGCTTTTTAGTTTACCACAATCATCCTTGCTGTACACACCTTTTTAGAGAGACACACATGATTTGGAAATTATTAGAATACTCTATGTGCTTAACTTATATCTTTTGAGTTATATAGTTTTTTGCTCTAGTACTTCACTTATATCTTTTAGAGCACGGTGGTGGATTTTTTTTATAGAAAATATTGATATCTCATGCTTCACTTAGATTATTTTGAGAGTCTTAAATAGCATGGTAATTTTCTTAAAGAATCCTAATATGCTAGGTATTCAAGAATAGTAAAAACTTTCTTATGAGTATGTTGAATGCTAAGAGAAGTTTGATGCTTGATGATTGTTTTGAGATATGGAGGTAGTGATATTAAAGTTGTGCTAGTTGAGTAGTTGTGAATTTGAGAAATACTTGTGTTGAAGTTTGCAAGTCCCGTAGCATGCACGTATGGTAAACGTTATGTAACAAATTTGAAACATTAGGTGTTCTTTGATTGTCCTCCTTATGAGTGGCGGTCGGGGACGAGCGATGGTCTTTTCCTACACATCTATCCCCCTAGGAGCATGCGCGTAGTGCTTGGGTTTTGATGACTTGTAGATTTTTGCAATAAGTATGTGAGTTCTTTATGACTAATGTTGAGGCCATGGATTGTACGCACTCTCACCTTTCCACCATTGCTAGCCTCTTCGGTACCGTGCATTGCCCTTTCTCACATTGAGAGTTGGTGCAAACTTCGCGGGTGCATCCAAACCTCGTGATATGATACGCTATTTCACACATAAACCTCCTTATATCTTCCTCAAAACATCCACCATACCTACCTATTATGGCATTTCCATAGCCATTCCGAGATATATTGCCATGCAACTTTCCACCATCCAGTTTATCATGACACGTTCATCATTGTCATATTGCTTTGCATGATCATGTAGTTGACATAGTATTTGTGGCAAAGCCACCGTTCATAATTCTTTCATACATGTCACTCTTGGTTCATTGCATATCCTGGTACACCGCGGGAGGCATTCATATAGAGTCATACTTTGTTCTAGTATCGAGTTGTAATCATTGATTTGTAAATAAATCGAAGTGTGATGATAATCATTTTCTAGAGCATTGTCCCAAGTGAGGAATAAAAAAGAGAGAGAGAGAAAGGCCATAAAAAAGATAGGCCCAAAAAATGAGAGAAAAAGAGAGAAGGGACAATGTTACTATCCTTTTACCACACTTGTGCTTCAAAGTAGCACGATGATCTTCATGATAGAGAGTCTCTTGTTTTGTCACTTTCATATACTAGTGGGAATTTTACATTATAGAAATTGGCTTGTATATCCCAATAATGGGCCTCCTCAAGTGCCCTAGGTCTTCGTGAGCAAGCAAGTTGGATGCACACCCACTTAGTTTCTTTTGTTGAGCTTTCATATATGTATAGCTCTAGTGCATCCGTTGCATGGCAATCCCTACTCCTTGCATTAACATCAATCGATGGGCATCTCCATAGCTCATTTATTAGCCTCGTTTATGTGAGACCTTCTCCTTTTTTGTCTTCTCCACATAACCCCCATCATCATATTCTATTCCACCCATAGTGCTATGTCCATGGATAATGCTCATGTATTGCGTGAAGGCTGAAACAGTTTGAGATTACTAAAGTATGAAACAATTGCCTGGCTTGTCATCGGGGTTATGCATGATGAGAGCATTTTTGTGCGACGAAAATGGAGCATGCACTAGTAGAAAAAGGGCCTGTTGTCCAGGTTCGTAAGGGCCTTTTGTCCCGGTTCTTGAACCGGGACTAAAGGGTCGGTACTAATGCCCTGTCCCTTTAGTCCCGGTTCAATCCAGAACCGGGACAAATGGGCCTCCACGTGGCCTGTGCGCGGAGCCCAGGCAGGAGACCCTTTGGTCCCGGTTGGTGGCACCAACCGGGACCAATAGGCATCCACGTGTCAGCATTTCTGTGGCTGGGGTTTTTGTTT